>NC_090232.1:18327606-18472606 GCF_024489055.1 Chanodichthys erythropterus
TCTGCATATAAAGCTGGCAGGATAAAGTATTCAATATAAAATCTGAAAGATTATTATTTGTTAGTACTAAAAAGATAATTACCTGGGATTTTGAGCATTCCTGCAGCAAGACAAAATTAAAAACACATTAATACACATTCCACATGTTAATTTAATACAAAATACAGTGACAGTTCATATATTTAAATGTTAAAGAATAACACAAGTTGAGTGATATAAGTAAGCTACAACTTGTTAAGATGCACACACTGACTTGAAATCAAATCATGTGAAATAGAGTTAAGGTGGAGACACGTTTACCATTGTTCGGCAATTTTTTGTGAAACATTTCAATAGGAATACACACAATTGGGATTTTGCGTGAGGGTGAAAAGTTCCCCAAATAGATTTTGCAGTGGCTTCAACCTGATCACACAAATTCGCCACGTTGACCAACAGAACTGCTTTCGCAGAAATTCCACTAATGTGACCACATCTTAGAAGTCACAGCTATTTGTATATTCATAATTTTATCAAAAGGGCAGATTTAAAATTGTATATATTTGTGAACGAACCGAGTGGTATCCTGGTGGGAGAGGGGGCTTGTTGACTGGATAATGATCAACCGTATCAATTATAGTCTGTCGCTCTCCACGCTGGTTTATCTTGCGGAATCTTCTCCTGGACTGCCGATGAGATGCTTGTCTTTGGAAATACTCATCGTTGTCGTCCATGTAGTCCACCTGAGAGGGACAGAGAGTGGATAACTGTATCCCCATCTAACTGATACATGGCTTTCTGCACATATACAGGCTTGTGTAACTCACCACAATCATTTCTGAAGCCTCAAGGACGATACACTCACAACCACGACGTAAACTACCCGCAGAACGCTTACCAAAACTGAAATGAAACCGCACATGTCACACAAAACACTGAACAGGACACAGTGAGAATCCAATGGGGCAAACCAAACACAAACACCCATACCTGCTACGGGGAAGAAACATGGACTCCTTTATAAAGACAGAGCCAGACAGGAGGATATACCAGCAGGTCCCAATGTCATCAGGACTATAACATACACACAAAGACAAATATTACAACATCACACACACATAAACATGCACAAAAACATTTCGGTCCATTCTTACTATTATATTCCAGGTGGAGCAGTGACCCAACAACACGCATGCCACGTTGGGCAAAGGAAACAAATGTGATGCATCATACAAATGTGGGTGTATGTGTCTTGGTCAATGCAGTAGTTCTCAGAGCAAAGGGCACCTGTGGTTTGCAAGTCTCACATAGCCAGACTTTTTACCATTCGGATGAGGTCTTGTCCACTTTTAACAAACTCATATTGCTTTCTCTCCAAGTTGCGCTGTTTGCCCTGAATGTCTCTTTGTACCATTGCACTACATGTGCAACTCTTTTGTGCAATACTGAGTGTATGAGTAGGCTACGCATAGGTGGATGAGTGGGCTGTACAATCTCTCTTCATGTCAAATTCAAATTATTTGTCCAGTACAGTATTTATGTAAAGTACATGTAGTTTTAGATTATGTATAGTTAGATTATATATAGTATATGTATAGTTAGATTACTTCTTTCAGTAGGTTAACTATGTGTAGGTTTGTACTTGTACTGTTTATATTTATGTTTAAATACGTAGCACCATGGTCCTGCGAAGCACATTTCGTTCCACTCTGTCTCCAAAAATAGCAGAATAACAATAAAGCACACTTGACTTGCTGCTAAATGATCCAGTTAGACAGTAAGTGTCCACATGCCCAGCATTTAAAAAGACTAACCATGTGATGTGTATGGATGAAACAACATCAAAAAACTGTTTTATAAATACCACAAAGGATATTAACTTAAAACATGTAAAAACTGTGATCCAAAGTTCCGGATATGTATATTATCACTCAAAAGTTTGAGGTCAATAAGTTATGTTTTTGAAGGAATTATTTTATGCTCACCGGGGCTGCAATTAATTGTTCAAGAACACTGTAAAAACTGTACTATATTGTGAAATATTATAACAATTGAAAACAGCACTTTTCTGGACCCTGGACCACAAAACCAGTCATAAGTTGCATGGGTATATTTGTAGCAATAGCCAATAATACATTGTATGGGTCAAAAATATAGATTTTTCTTTTATGCCAAAAATCATTAGGATATTAAGTAAAGATCATGTTCCATTTGGTTATCTTGTAAATTTCATGCCGTAAATATTTTAAAATATATATATATATATATATTTGTGTGTGGATATGCATTGCTAAGGACTTGATTTGGGCAACTTCAAAGGAGATTTTATCAATATTTTGCACCCTCAGATTTCAGATTTTCTAATAGTTTGAAACAAACCATACATCAATGAAAAGCTTATTTATTCAGCTTTCAGATGATGTATAAATCTCAATTTCAATAAACTGACCTTATGACTGGTTTTATAGTCCAGGGTCACATAGTCAAACCAAAATTTATTCAGACACCTTGAACATTTCATTCATTAATACAGTTTATTTACTTTTGGTTAAAAAAAAAATGGTAATAAAATGTGACAAAAGTTAAACTGTGTCAGAAAAAAATAATTAATTAATTAATCTTAATTATGTCAGATAACACTTGAGCAAAACATGTTCAGGTCAAAGTGTCTGAATAATTTTTGGTTCCAAATCTGTATTCGTTTTACTGGTAGTCCACTGTATGGAGAATTTTTGGGTATAATATGTCACAGTTTACTTTATTTTGCTATCCCACTTACATGTTCTGCACCCACTAGTAAAAATATATCAAAAAAATGTCTGAATAATTTTTGGTTTGACTATTTTAAAAAAATTTCTTCCTGTAATTCTTTGAATGTGAAGTTCAAAAGAACAGCATTTATTTGAAATATATTTTTTGTATCAATTGGGAGTATACTTTGAAAGGCTGTGCGCTCAGCTGTATGCATACGTTAAGTGTTCATGTCAAAACTAAAGCATACTTTGGGCTTAAGTCAATTAAGTTTTGAGGCTGTTGGTGGTCCTTGGGCATGCCATCTGAGGTTAAGACTGGTGTTTTTTTAAACTATGCTGAATGAAAATGTACGAGCCTATGCATTTGCACAACACAGTTCCCAAGTGAAAAGCAGAACATGGCTGATTTTGTGTGTTTTGGAAAGCACAGACTTTGACAGCCTGGTTAATGCAGGCATTGCAACAATGAAGATTTACTGCAGATAATGGGAGGGTACAGTTAGAAAAAGTGGGGGGAAAATGAAGGGGAAAGTACATAGTGGGGAATGTTCAGGATTTTGATGAGCTAGCATGACTTCACTTTTCCATAGAAAATGTTGCCCTGACTATGTAAAGGATTTACTTGAACATTCAAGTATAATCAGGTAATGTTCATTATTACAGAAAATAATTTGCAATAAAAGTAAATGTCAAATGTGAAAATGAAGCTGGTATTTTTTGTTAAATCACAAATTATTCAAAAAGACCCTGTTTATTATAGAGCTCTAAAGCGGTCAAAATAATCCTTTGTCAGGTCGATGAATTTCTGCTTATGTGTTACTGATATAATGCCAAAGAAGTACATGTAAACGGTTCCTTTTTGACATACCAACAGGCTAAAATAGATACTTTGCCATGACAATGAAGTTTGGATATAACACACTTTGCACAGTCAAGATCAACAAACTGTTTTATCACACTAGACTCGTGGCAACGTGTATGCTGTTTAAGTCCTATGGTTATACTTTTGAAACAGTGTATTTTAATGTTAATTGCCTGGTCCCATGTGCTTCCAGTAACAGGTTCCCTAGTTCCTTTTTTTAAATTTAACTCAAAAATATTTTCTGGAACTGATATTGTGTCACTAATTGTGTTGATGGGCTTAACTTGTAATGAACCCCAACATTACTTTAATTACTTTATCAGTAACCAAGCAAACAGGGGATCCTTAACAGAATGTTTCATTTCAACAGGCAGAGTGTTACAAGCTTAATCCCCATCTGTAGATGGACGTTACAGATTTAAACGAAGCAAGCACCAGACAGATGTCGGTGTGTGTTTGTGTCCGAGACAGAGAGGGAAAGTGAGCAGATGTGTGTGTGGACAAAATCATCCTCGTGACTTTGATGTAAACCTCTCATAAACTGACCTAGATAGAAATACATTTTCTGACAGCCTTTGTGAGAGTGTACTGAATGTGTATGTTTGGATACTCACTAGTATAAAACCTCATTAGCTTCATGCTGTTCATATCGAACTGTCTCACACATCAACCTGCAAATGAAATAAACAGTGTTAAGTACATTTCCTCTGTGATAGGAATGGAATTACCTTCACACACATACACAGACACAAACAACGGTCTCGTACCGGAGCTGGTGTTCCCTCAAGTTGGACAACGCTTCCATGCCATGGAGGTACGAGTACACGATCTGCAGATCCTGCAAAACACAACACATTACAATCACACTGCTTTACATTGACTACACTTCCCATTAATACGGTCCCATTACCTATTTTATTTATTACAAAAACATACCATTTAGCTCTGTTCCACATTTAGTATGCAACTGCAACCCTGTCATGCTGGATTTCTTAAAAAAAACTTTTTCTGTGACACCCACGTCATTTGGAGCCTTTATACAGCACAGTGTGAGGACAAGTAAATAATCTTATTCCAAATTTTTACACAAATTTTATCATTGACTGCATTTGTCCAGCTCAATAATACATGAACATCAAACATAACACAAACATATTCATGTACCCTGATTAAACTGAGTTTTCCCTCCCCTCACAAGTCATTTAAAACCTGCCCGCATGTACACCAAAGCACCAGTAGGAGGTGCCCTATATATGGGAATATATATACACACATAATAAATACACAACATACACCAAACACATAGTACACACACAACCTTCCTTAAACACTATTTAACTCCACCCATCCTGAGTTACGAAATCAGTGTTTAACAAGAATGGAATGTTTTCAGATACTCCATTCACTCCTTCACTTTCAGGTCTTTTTGCTCGCTTCAGTTTTTCCACTATACTTGTCATTTTCATGTTCCTCTTGATAAAATAAAAGGCAATCTGGATGTCTCACATTCTAAAAAAACGAAAGCATCTACTTTTCTGGAAATTACAAGCCTGATTCACTGAAAATGCCATCAAGATGGCCCAAAATAATGCTGAGCATATCTTAAAAACATTTATAGTAGAGCTGCACATTTCTGGATTAATCGAGAAACACATTTTTTTTTTTTTTGTTGTTGTTTGAAATAGAGATCCCGATTCTCCCACGATTCTGAATAGACAACTAAACAATAACAATTTATAAGAGGTTTTAATTGCTGCAGTCTATTAAAACATGTTAAATTCATTTGAATTATTTTTTTAAATTGGTTTGAATGAATGATTTCTTAACTCACTCATAAAGACATCACTTATTGATACAGTCTTTATTTGAAGTCTTTACTTTTCAATTACTTTTAGCCCAAAATTTCTGTGGAAATTTGAATTATTTTAGTCAGAAATAATGATAGTGTGGTTGAAAAGACCGTTTGTGAAGCCATTTCATACTAATATATATGACAACTGCTCTCTCTGGGTCAGCTGCAGCGCCAACAGAGATCTGAATGTTTACTGTAATCGTATTTGTCAAAGATTTAACAGACATAGCTGAATAGCAGTTATTTAGAAAGAAGATTGATTTCTTTAACTCTTCATAGCTAGCTATAATTGCAGTAATTAGCTACATGAAGAACACCACTTTGGATTTAATGGCAAATCGATTTAAGATTTGTATCATAACAGGACTGTGTGCTTGCAATGCATCGGTCAAGAATTTACATTTGTTTAGTGTTTCTGGTCTAATAGTTACGCTGTAAGTAAATTACTGATAAGAAAAATCTGTGAAAGAATCATTTCCTGTTCAGAGATTATGTTGATGCAGCTGAATGCAGCATCAGACTTACAATGAGATTATATGATAAACCTATTATGTAAGAGCATATAGAATAAAAGGAAAGAGCTACACAGCAGATATAACCACATTAAAGCTAATATAGAAACCCTTTATCACACTTCTGCAAAGCGAGAAAAAACGATGAGATGCAAAAACCTCAAGTAAAATACAAGCACCTTTGAATTCAATGTGCAAGGATATCACCAGAAATACAAACATTTCTTAACAGTAACCAAAATGTGACTAAAAACAATCCGTCAAGATTTTTAGCTTGATTTACCAACACCTCAGGTTGCTTAACACATTTTTAAAGGGCAGATCACATGGTCCTGTTGACACAAGTTAGGGTCACCCATAAGGCATTTCCTGCGATTTCAAAACTTCAGGTGATGAGGTCATATTGGCTGCATATTGAGGTTATGAAAGTTTGATATACATTCTGACAAGAAAAACATAAAATGAGGTCTAAATAATATAATACACTGTATGAACATTTAGATGAATTTCAGATACTTCTTTTTAATAATTTTACATCATAATGTTTCATTTTAAATTTGTCCAAATTCTAAACTGCTCATTTCCAGGTTTAAATCTGACTTTGAGTCCTAGATTTTCTATGTGGTCTCACTGTGTGTGAAGTGAAGTGCAGAGACCTTTAAAGGCCAGAACATGTACACATATACCATCAGCTCTTCACAGTAAACTCACTCAAACAGGACATTAGAGGCGTCACTCTTTCTTCCTCTCCTCCCTGACATTCCAACAGCCTTTATCATCGTCTTTGACTCCCCTCCAACCCATCCATCCCTCTCATCTGCTCTCACTACAGTCAACTGAAAGTAAATTCAAACTGACCAATAGGTTCCAGTCAGGGGTGGCGTGCTATGGTCTGCAATTGGTTGATTTGAGTAGAAGGGCAGGAATGTTTATTCTTGGACTATGGCATTTCCTCTTTGGGAGACAGACACGTACATAGAGTTCTGATTATGGCAATGGACTGAGTCCTTTGAGTCAAGAGACCAAGGTCACATTTCAGTTGGTTGTAGAAGTCCTGGCCACTGGATCACTGAATCAAATGAATAAAATATGGAATATATTTTAATGTACACATGCTGGCATGTCTCATCTAAAAATATGACATGCGCTTTCATTTTCACTTATAAAAGTACAACTTTTTGAAACAACAACAAAAAAAAACCCTTTAGGCTAAATGTGTTGGTGTTATCAAGTTACAGTTCTTCTTTGATAAAATAAAAAAAAATAAAAAACACAAATGAAATGATCAGGGAAAAACATTATTGCAATGTAATTACAATTTATTTCCATTCTCGCAGCCTGGCATCAGAAGTTTCAAATCTGTAAACTAATCCTACAAAGGTTTCTCAGATGCTCTCTGACTAAATCTGCAAAACACCCATTACGAACAGCCAGGTCTGTTAACCCTGAAGAGACAGATGAAACATGAAATAAATACATGATCATATAAATCATAGTAAGTACAGTGTAATGTTAAGTAACTACATGTACTTACTATAGGTTTAGGATTAGGGTTTGGTTTGTTTTAGGGTTAGTTTCAAGTAATTATGCATAATTTATAGTTATTAAAGTAACTACATGTAACATATGTAACAATGACACTAAAGCTTGTTACCAAGCTTTCCAGCACTGGAGAGACCCAAACAGGAAGGCCTGACAACGGAAGCCAAGGTTGCATTGTTTCTGCTTCATACATGAATAACATTGGTTTTGAGTGTCATTGAGTGCGTTTACATGCACCCTCATAATGTGATTATCGATTTGGCAATATTGTGATTAAACTTTTCCTCATGTAAATGCAATACTTTGATCAAACGAATGCAATTAAGTTCATAATCGTAGTAACCATAACCGCATTACACTAGGTGGTGCACGCCGATTTTAAATTGCAATAAACAGGCATGTAAACACCTTAATCGCATTATCATTGCTCTGACCAATGTGCTCATGTGCTCGGACATACACAGATGTCTTGTGTTGTTCACACAACTTCATGATTAAGGTCCATGACATTATTCTGAAGTTCTCTTCTCCAAATCGCTAAACTCTCAACACAACTCCCTGTGCAGTCTCTGCTCCATATCTTCATCCAGATGGGCTTGTATTTAAATTTTATGTCAAATTTGATGCTGTATGCTTATCTGAGTGTTGTATAACCATATTTATTAGCGAATAATCAGAGTAATGAAAATTGCATGTAAACTGGAGTGAAGAGTTCTGCTCGTCTCATGTAAACATCTTACTGTGATTAAGACCTTACTCTGATTATTAGAAATAATCACATTATTGGTGCACATGTAAATATAGTCATTGTTTATCTGGAGCTGGTGTGCTGCTGGCGACTAACAACAAACTCTTGCTTGTATATATTTGTGGGTACTGTATGTTAATTTTCTGTGCTTCCTGTCATTCGTTTGTCATCTTCACTTTATTTTTTGTGAAGCATCCGCTTGCTGTGTTTCAGCTATGATAAAGACACATTCACTCTTGCATTGCATGTTAGTGCATTTCGGGAGGGGTGTGCTTGTTTGGGTTGTTTTCAAATATCAACAGTGCTCAACCTTTGAATATCTGATTGCAGAATTGGAATTGATTTTCGATTTCCTACCCTAGTCCTCAAGCCCCAGTTGGCCTGCTTTGGACCAAAGTATTCAGCAGGCGAAAAACCCCTGGCCACTGGCTTCAAGGAGGCCCGATCAAGCCGCGGAAGTGACACTGGAAATGCAACTGACCCTGGCATGCACTAGCATGGACTGATAGTGGAAACGTGGTTAATGATTCTTGAGGAAAACTCAACAGCTTCTACTTTCTTATTGCACAACATACCACTGACAGGTTTTTCAAAAGCTTCCTTTTCGTACTAACATTTAAAATCTAGGCAATTTTACTTTATATTCTAATGAATCCCCAGGGCGTTCTCTTAAGAGCTCTTAAATCTGTTGATATCTTTCAAACCAAGAGTTCTGCATAGCCTTTAAATGTACCATTTGGTAAAGTCCCACAACCACTCCTCCTCCATCTGAAAACTAATATAGCCAAATTACTTGTACAACACAAGATTATCATCTATTTCCTTGAAGAAAACCTGTTCTGTTTTGTAGTTGAGAGCACCATCAGTACGCTTTCAGCCGATACCTTCCATTAAGATCCTCTACATGAATCAGTCTACAAGTTCTTCTTTATCCTCATTCCTCCTTGCTTTCTTGTACGAATAAAACATTGTTATTCACAGTGCCACCTCAAAACCAAAACCGACACATGCTGCAGAGAAAGAAACTTTACACCCACTTTCCTTTCAGTTCTCTCACAGGTGTATTTTAGTAAAGCAGTGTAAACAATAATTATATAACTAACAATGAGTCATTAACCACACAAATTTGCAATGAATATTATTACACAAGTGTAACTCAGATGCAGCCATTATTACTACAACACACTCTGAACACACAATATCTGAAACCTTAAAATTATTACTGCCATATACCATGGAAAATACAAAAAAGCACCTTGGCAAAACCATATTTTTTGGGCATGTACCATGGTTTACCGTGGATCTTTGAAGTACTTCCTAGGTGAAAAAAGTAGACCTCCATAATGCCCCATTTTCTCACACTAATTTTGTACTTTATACTAAAAATTATTCTTTATAACTTCTTAAGATAACCTTAAACACATCTAAGTGTACTCAACTGTGCTATTTTGAGACACCATGAATATGAACTAAAATGTAGTTTTAACATACTATCGCTGTATTAAACAAAATGCATCAGATGGGTTCAAGTGTACTACAAGTGGTAACTAAATACATTTTTTTAATACAGACATAGTTATAAAGTAAAATTCCACCAGACCGCCTTCCGTATTCAACTTACTTGTGTCAATTACGCTTATATCATAAGTTGAATACGGAAGGCACAGGACGTAGCCTAGACATTTTGAACTGGGAAAGGCATTACACTTTCTTCGTAAGTTGAATACGGAAGGCGGTCTGGCGGAAGCTAGTTATTTTACTTTATAACATGGATAAATATGGGTATTTTTCTTACACAAACGCATCGCTTCGCTTCAGAAGGCCTTAACACCCTGGAGCTGCGTGGAGTACGGATGATGGATGGATGTACTTTTTTGAGCTTCAAACAGGTGGTTTCCATTCACTGCCATTATAAAGCTTGGGAGATTCAGGGTGATTATTAATGTAACTCCGATTGTATTTGTCTGAAAGAAGAAAGTCATATACACCTAGGATGGCTTGAGGGTAAACAAATCATGGGGTAATTTTCATTTTAAAGTGAACTAATCCTAAGTTTAAACATGGTGGCCACTTATTATATAGCCAAAACAAATTCCTCTTTAGCCATGAGAGGGCTTTCATGACACAACATGTGGAAAAAAAGTGTCCCTGTGTATATTACTTGTTTAGAACATGATTCAATGCTTTCCCTATTAAAGGAACTGACAGCATTTAAAAACAACTGTTTAGGAAGTTGTTTTCCTAAGAAAGTGCCTGTGAAAATGCAAACTGGAAATGTACAAATGAAAACTAAAAAGCTAACGGTTGCCCAGCATCTGTGTTTGTGCGGTTTCTAAGTTTCAGAACACATTCTGTGTAAAGCGTGAAATTCCCTCCACCCCGGTGTCTCGATGGCAGGGTTAGCACTTAGCAGGTGGGAAAACCCATTATAGCCAGCTGGGTGAACAAGAGGGGGAAGGCTTTAAGAGCAATACCACAAACGAGAAATGAGTGCTGCTAAATTGGGTAAAACATTGTCTGAGTTACAGTTCAGATGGTGAATAGGCCATTGTATTGCACCAAATATCCATATGCATCCTGTACACGTACATTGAATAAGACCAGCATCTGTCTAGAAGGACTACATAAATTCAGATTCTGACCTCTGACCCTGAATTACTCACATTCCAGTTAGCTCATGAAAAGCACACTAACATGGTTGATCTGTGTTACAAGCATGGTTGTTCATTCAAATTCAAAACAGAACAGACAATATTTGTTGTTCTCTTTACACTGGCATTTTTGTAATATTTAAAGTAAATACATTTTTATGATAAATACTCTCTCCTATATCAGCTTGACTTGCAAAGACAACTAAAAGCCAGTGATGATGGGCAAACATTTGTTTCGCTGAGCATCCCAACCAGCCTGAATGCAACAGAAATTACACTTAATGACCCTGGAATAACTTTGATTTTGTGTAAACATCCACCAGCAGGCAATACCAAATATGAAGCAATACTGCTCTGGTTCATGTCTTTCCATAACATCCACAAACTCCTTAAGGCTATCAGAGATTCACTCTCAAACCAACAACAATGAAGCAGTCCTGGTATAAATATTCTAACACTAGACCACAAAAGAAAGCAGAAAAGTCACATGTCCACTGTGAGACAAGCAGTTTAGAAAAGTCAAGACAGTCTTTTCATTATTTCCTTGTGAGAACAAAGTAATGTTTTGAGTAGCCATTTCTCTGGAACATTTAGATCCCACACTTGAAGTGAGGGCCTGTCAACTAAAGAGTGAATGAAAACAACCGCCTTCAGATTCCTGCTATTAGCCCACTTTTTAATTTGACTAAACATGCATTTTTAAAAAGGCTACAGTAGACTATGCAGTCACGATTCTACTGAAATGTGTAATAATGTTTCCGTGCGCACATTTTGACACGGGAGGAGTTAGTTTATCAGTGCTGATTAATGAACAGGATTGAAGAGAACAAGCAAGGAGGAGAGGAAAAGCTGATAAGACATTATTATTATTAATATAGCAATGTGTACTAATGCACTTTTCAGCACTGACACATCACTTTAATAAAGGGAGATAGGAACAGAAAAACATATGTCAGGATCAGAGAAATGACTCTCACTCCCCCTCACATGCTCAATGGGTCTAACTTGGGTAAAAACGGAAACATCCTTTACTAAAAATAATCCAATTCAGCTTCACCTCTGACCTTTATGATGTCACGGTTCTGGGAAAATGATAAATGGATCACAGCTGAGAATTTGGCCCCAGTCTCAAATAAAAACATTTCCAACCCATCTAGCAATGCTCTTTTCTATTAAGTTTCTGTGAGGTGTTCTTCAGAATTGGGTATAAGATCTGTGCTAATACAGGGCATATTGCTCTGCAGTCTGCACACAACATTAGCCAACAGCTATGTTTCCATCAAAAGTTGCGAATTTAAGGTTATGTGCAAAATTGGAATATTGCACAAAACATTTGCAAATAAAGCACCGTTTTAAAATCGTCACTTCCAGATAAACTGTCGCCAAATATCACTAAGAAAATTGTAAGTTGCTGTAGTAGGAGAAGCCACTGTGGGTCTTTTTTCACATATAATAAATTACTTTCGCCTCAGAGCATGCAGCCAAAACAATAAGCGCTGTCATGTTACCTTGCTCTGGGAGGCGGATGCCTGCTGTTTGGGAACGCAGTCATGTAAGAGTTCTGGGAGGCAATTGTACTGAACCACTTTGACAACAGACTCAGGCATTTCAAAATAACAAAAACAACTGATTAGTTCAGTTATGACTTTTTTGATGCGCATCGAGGAATTTATTCAGTACATTTTTCCATCGTAGTTTATGCACGTTTTGTTATCGGATAAAAATATTGTTTCAATCCTTGGTGTTTTTATGCAATATCCCAAAATGTGCATAAAAATGGATGGAAACATACCTACTTACATGTACATCAGGACATGTACATATATTTTAGCAATAATAGCCATTTATATCATTTATATTTTGTGGCTTATCAAGATCAAGTCTTGTGATATTATGTGCAAAAGATAACAGAGTAAGTGTTTTTATTGTTCTATTTAAAACTCAAACAACATGTGATTCTGTATTTCTCAAAAAGGCATTTCAGGAGGTCTTACTCACTAATGGCTGATTTGCTATAACACAAAAACAGCCAGGGGAGAGGAAATGAAACCATTGTTATGAAACTGCAAGGCTAATGCGTTTCGGAAGAATGTAAATCCGTTCCAAAGTCCATTTTTTCGCACAATGCCAAAGTAAAATTAGACAGTATAAACATGTTTTTTTCCCCTTTCAGATCACAATATCAAACTTTTTTACTGCAAAATTGTACATTTTGTAATACAAATCAGTGTTTTTCCAACTGTAGTGAAACACAAAATTCAGTAACTAGTAATCAGAGCAGACATGGGATCATTGGAGAGCTCAAATTCTTTAAAACTTTTTTCAAAGCCTAAAATGCTCATAATGGATTAAAAGTGCTCTCGGCAGGGTTTTTTTTTTTTTTATGCATGCAGATTTGCATATTTCAAAAACATCAGCAAGCTCAAAAGATTTAGCAAACCCTGACAAACAGACATCTCACATTTAATCATCATGCAGATGAAACATGGAACTTTTATGGTTCAGAGGAACCAAATTATGAGATCTGTGTGGGTGGCATTCGTGCGTGGCACAATTTTTGGTAAATGGAAGAAATGTAATGTTATAATTATGGCACAATGGTAACTTGGAAGGTTCTCAATCAATGTCAGATGGGTTTTATTTGTTCAACGTTGACGTAAATACACATTCTTTTCTCAAGCTTATGAACAGAATCAAACAAAAAAGAAAAGATGGAATAGATTAATTTAATTTAGAAAGAACCTGTAGATGACATATACATACAAAACTGATTAAGAAATATTAAATCAATACATACATATTTACAAGCAAACTTCCAGGCTGGATAACTTTAGCTTCACCAGCTAAACCAACATTAGCACAAAATTAGACTTAAATAAAACATTAAAGGTTTAGTTCACCAAAAAATGGAATTTCTGTCACACAAATTAAGATATTTCTGATGAAATCTGAAGAACCACACATAGGCAGCAATGTCATTGCACCTTTTGAGGTTCAGAAAGGTAGTAAAAACATTGTTAAAATAGTCAACGTGACTACAGTGGTTCAGCCTTAATGTTATGAAGCAACAAGAATACTTTTTGTGCACAAAAACAAAACAATAATGACTTTATTTAACAATTTGAACTGTTGTTATATGCAGTTGACGCAGGGAATGCAGTGCAGAGCTTCCGTGTTCAAGTCCAAATGCCGGCTTAGTATTGGCCTGGGTTCTACCCTCTGATTTCATCACAAATTTCTTAATTTGTGTTCCAAAGACGAACGAAGGTCTTATAGGTTTTGGACGACATGAGGGTGAGGACAGAAATTTCATTTTTGGGTGAACAAACGCTTTAAGGCACATTTATTCCCAACCGTGCCTCTCAGTCCAACTCCTACAGCATCAAATGAGTATTAAATATAATAATATGTATTATTTTAATAAATAATTCAGCGGAGGTTTAGAAACAATTGTTTGTTTAACACTTAATATTTTAAGTTCTAATTAAAAATTCTAAGTGAGAAAATGAACTGGGTTTGCTCTCTGACAGTTGTCACTCATAAGCTGTCAAAAGCTGTTTTATGTGAAAGCATAAAAATGGATCACAACAAATTAAAGCATTTAACTACAGCTAAAATGAATATGAATATCTCATACAAATATTAAAACACGAATGTGAAGTTTTTAATTAATTTATTCTTTTGTTCAAATAATTATTCTTGCACAGGCCATATTTAGCCTGTGGCTTGTATCTTTGACCCCCCCTGCTCTAGTGTTTTTGTGAATGTATTACATTAGCAATAATCATGTTAGCCAATAAAAATCTGTTAGTCATACTAGTCTGATTTAAGAATCACAACACTTTTAGCCTAAGAATTAACAATAAAAAAAAGAAATTAAAGACTTTAGTTTAGGGTCTAGACCTTCAACCTCAATTAAGTTGTTTTCTCTTTTCTGTTGGTCTCTCTTGCTCCCTCTTCCTCTCATTCTTTTACTCCTCTCCTATCTCAGTACATCTCATTCTTCTGCTCTTTTCCTGTTGCTCTCTCCGCAGCAAGCATACCAAGGCGAGGATCATTACAGGGGGAAGTAACACCTTAAAACTCTAAAGACCCTGACTGTTGTACACACACTTTCTCTAGTATGTGTGTGCTCATGGACAAAACAGGCTTATAAAACATAATAACTGGCCAGGGAACAGAGAAAATCGGTTACATAACTAAGGAGAGAATGAAGTCTCTGGTGAGGCAAAAGCTTCAATGTCCTGAAATGTTTACATATGGATAAGAGCGAACGGCATACAAAGTCACTTCTTTACACATGTGCCCACACACACACACCACAGACATGAGAATGTTGTGCACAAACACAATCATAAGTGAGGTTCAGTGTGGCTTTCCGCTCTCATTGTGGGCAACTGGTATCTTAACCATGTATGAGACGGAATATATATGAGCATGTGAAAGATGGCAGGAAGAGAGAAAAAAAAACATGAGATTGAGAAGATATAAAGGCAAGACAATTGATTATAATATGAACTAGGATCTTGTTATAGTCAGTTATTTTTATACTTGTAGAAAATTAAAAAGGCGTCAACAATGTGTTTTCTAAAGACACATTAGATTGGTTTCCTTCATTATCTTTTGCAAGTAAGAATGTATTAAAACGTCTCTTATTCAAACTCTGATTAAAGCAGAAAAAACAAGCAAGCAAATTTATTTCTATGAATCAGTACATCTCCATCAATCTATTCACAAAAACACTTGCAACTACTGTACAGTCACTGGAATAATTAATATGTGTGTATACTTTCACCTGTGCCACACTTGAGGCCGTGACAAAAAGATTATAGATATAGAAAGACGGTTCACTCCTATTACAGCAATATGGCGGAATAAGTCCCACCTTCTAAATAAAAAGAGCCAATTGCTGATTTGTAAAGTCATCGTGCCACTGCAGCTGCCATTCGAAGCTCTAGTTCCCACAGACCCTTTTATTGCCATCGTCACAATTACATCACAGGGTTAGCTGGAGGCAGCCAATACAAACCACCAGCTAGTTTGCCAGTTATAGTCGGCCACATAAGGAGCTTAAGGATGCATTCACACTTAGTTCGGTTCGTTTGGCCCAGACCAAAAAAAAAAAAAAAAACATTTAGTCCTGGTCCGATTAACGTTCAGATTGGCAATTTTATCACTGAACCAAAAGATACCAAAACTACAGGCATAGGGATACGTTTACAATCTGATTGGATTTTATGATGTATTACCTATTTTGAGACAGAACTTACCGAACATCCAAAACAACACTGCGTGCTGGGATAAATGCACTTATTGTGTGTGCATAGTCAAAACAGCGGCGGAGATCCCTCACACACACAAATTATCATCTGCATGGAGATGCGTGTCTGATGCCTGTGATGGGCAAACTTGCGACTATGATGAGAAAAACCATGAGGATTCACGCAATATCGCGTTCACATCGCAGATGAATCGCCTTCGATAATGAACGCAATATTGTGTGGCTTGTCAGTGAACTATGGCTCTGTCTATTAAATGCCACTCCATTTGAAAGCAGGTGATGGTGATTTAGCGGTAATCAGGGAACCGGCGTTACTGACGAAATGCGCGTGACAATCACATGCGATATATCCCCCAGCCCTAAACAGGGTTCGTTTTAATCGAACCAAACATGACAAGTGTGAACGCACCCTAAAATGTCAACTTGTTGTGTTGTTGGGTGACAGAATTGATGGAGTACAGGCTCGAATTTGAAATTAATGCATTATGCCAGACACACACACAAAAGTTGTGGTTAAACACAATAAACGAGCAGACTGGACAGAAACCATCAAAAATGCTTACGTTTGCAGCACACACTTCATATCAGGTAAGGTTGATTAAACTACTGTCTTTTGTTGGTATGGATTATGGTTTGGTGACATGTCTAAAGATTTTCCATGCATACCAGAAATTTGGGGGAAGTTAAGTGATTTCTCACAATTTAAACTTTTTTAACGCACAAGTTAGCCAACTTTGTTTGGCAACTGCTAGCTAACAACCAGAGACTATGGAAACTTTTGAAAAGTTTGTGTTGTCTCCCTTTCTATAATTGCCATAAGTGCAGTGGAGGTAAACCTGTCAGATTGTCCGTCCATTGAGTGAGCGAATTGGATTTTCTCCAGTCATTTGTTGCGCCCCAAATGACACACTATACACTTATATACTATGTACTTATGCACTGCATACTCATCCATGTAGTGTGTGAACTTTATATGGTTGTTTTGTCATTAAACATCAGTCAGATAGACCCTCCCCCTCCGCAAGGTAATTAAAGCTGCGACAGTTGTGTGCATGAAGTGTCGAACATTCCACACTTTGTTTTTTTCCGTTAATTTAGTGTATCATCCGGCTATTTAAAGTGCACTTTTTCTTTTAGGAATTTTCTGTGTAAATGCACTACTCGCACTTTTTGTACTTAAAAACATCATAGAATAGTGCATAAGTACATGAATTGGGATGCACCTATTGTTAAAAAACAAGCTAACAAAACTTGCTAGTTTGCGTTAGTGAAATGGTCTGGGAATCGTTCTGCCTCCACATAAGCTCCGCTCCACCCACAAAGAACATCACAATGTTTACTAACTGAAAAGGGGTTTCTAGAAACCTGAGACTCACGCTTTGACTGGTCTTGCCTGAAAATTTTTTATTTGAGCATAAGAAACAACATTTATGGGACAGTTCATGTCAGATTTTGATGCGGATTTGAAAAATGTTATTTTATAGTGAGTTTGGCAAGCAGGTTGAGATATCAGGATTCCACCATTCAAATAGATAGGACTAGGACTTGGTTTTGGATACCCGACTTTCACAGACTTTCCTTGAAAGGGACTTTGCCATAAACCAACTACAACATATGGCATCTGTGCAAATGCTTATTGTGAACAACAAAAAAGAAACAGGAAAATTGCAAAAATTCCTAAAAACATTTTTTTTATATATATATATATATGTATTTTTTTAAAGGGCACGTGGCAAGCTTGTACTCAATGGATAACTACATCAAAATACTTCTGGAAGCTTACGTAATTATCACCAAATCTAAGTTGCTGTCCTTCCTTCCACAACTGCTACTCTACCCTGAGGGTACTATCTGTAACTTTATGAAAACTATACTACCTCCTTTTTTTTAAGTGCAAAATGTTACACCTGAATGTACATCACAATATGGAATAAAAGATATGTTGCTACTTCAATAACATCACAACTACTGAGAGATCATGACCGCATGAGAGTTACATGTAGTGGAGGCCAGTGAATGTTGTTTGACCAAGTAGAAATGAGCTATGTTGGGAAACCACTATCATACATCCCTCAAAGTAACGTTATTAGCCATATGACTATGTAAAAATATTATTTTATTAATTGATCATGTTAATAGATGTAAATTTATCATATAAATCAATAAAATAACCAATACATTTGTTTAATTTTGATATATAACAATGCCAATCTTTTCATCTACAGGTTTAAAAAAAAAAAATTCATGACTAATCAGACAGGGAACTTAAGGGAAGGTTGCAACACTTTTTAATTAAGTCGTACTAGAAGCACAAAACTGATGTATTTGCCATAATCATCAGTGACTAACACATTCACAGTCTATGTTGACAATACATTAATGAACAAAATGTAAACGGTCCAATGGCCATGTTGCAACAACAGCAATCTTTGTACTTGATGTCAATTTACACTGTTTGGGGAAAGGTAGCACATTTTATATAGGCATACACTAACCCATCCTGGTCCTTGTCCAAAGCACTACTTTAACATGTGGTAATCAGATTAACATTAATAACCGTCTGAAAACCTTTCAGCTTGAGGACTAGCCTAATTAATTTATCATTGTGCTGACGCTTATCCAAAGTGACAAACACTTTTTAATGAAAAAGCCCACTGGACACTGGGAGTTACTTGCTAAAGCACACAGTGCTACTAGCTCATGGATCAATTCCTGCCATATTTAAACACACAACCTTTTGGTTACTTGCCCACATTTTTAACTAATAGGTTGTAGTCAGAGGCACAATGTAAATATTTGATTATGCTAAAGTTAGTATACAACATCAAAGCTTCAATAATGTGTTCAGAAGGTGTTAGTGCTTGCTTATCTCTTCATTTATTTCACACTGGGCCAACAGTCACGGGAACACATTCAAACAGTGGCTTTTGAGTTTCTCTCAGCTTGAGACCTCTGGGAGTCAGAGGTCCCAGAGGCCGATCAGTAATCCTTTTTTGGTTACGGAGGATTCATATTTGAGCTTTGTGGTGTACCTGAACATATCGCACTAATTAGATGCAAAATATGAATTCCTTAAAGGAAGTGCTTTATTTCTTCAAAGCAGCACACAAGCGGATGGATCTGAAGGGCCAACACTATAAACTACATTCCTCACATTCTTTTGATTCATTAAATTCCTGGGCTCAAAACTCACGATCCAAATGTCCCACACACAGAACACAAATGTAGTTTTACGTGGCCACAGGCAGGAGGTTCAGTGTGCTCAGACATTCAAACAATGTTGGTAGTTAAAAAAACTCTAATGAGCTTGTGGTCTTCGGCTAAATGGTGCTGTGACATTTGTTTATTGCAGCTGGTTTAAATGAGGATGATCTAGTCTGGTCTGCAGGGTATATGGTGAGGAAATACTCCTTTCCGACAGATGAGTAATACGCGTCTGAAATACCACAGCAACAAGGTCCTACCAACCCTGATGAGTGTGACTATATTAAGCAAAGCTTTAAAACTCTGTGGGCTCTGATTACGACAAAACTGAGCATAGATGTGGAACAAAACAGTAAGTCCTTTGACTTTGTTTTAGTTACATACTAAAGGGACACCGCAACTCCCCAAAAAAAATAAGTAGAACTGGAGCTCTTGGCGCCTTTAAACAAGCTGGTCTAAAATAAACAATGTGTCCAACGTCTGAGCCCACTATGTGATGGAGACACCGTTTCATTTAGACATTTTAAGTCAACTGTGTATAAAAATGTCTATAACTACTTATACAACTGAATCTGATTTACAATGTCTAAATGCAACAATTAAATCAGCTTGAGTTGTATAAACAGTTTCCTTGAGATGTTTAAGTCAGCTTGTGTTGTATAAATCGTTACAGAAACCATTTTCTTGCCGTTTAAACGGAATAACACATTTTAAGTCAGTTTGAGTTGTATAAAACGTTGATTGAGACGTTGTAATTTAGCTCGAGATGTATGAATTTTTGGCCCGGATTCACAGACAGGGCTTAGATTAAGCCAGGATTAGGTTTAATTAGGACATTTAAGTAGCTTTTTTAAACATGCCTTAAAAAACAACAACTTTAACTTACTCTTGAGCATTTTGAGACAAAACAGTGGCACTGATATAATTTAAGATTTATCAGTGCAAGTTGCTTCAAGTTAAAACAGCTCAAACATACAGTTTAGTCTGGGACTAGCTTAAGCCTTGTCTGTGAAACCAGGGGTTTAAGTCAGATTCAGTTAAACGGTTTTTTGGTAATGTTTGTCAGCTGTAGTCGTATAAACTGTTTTAAAGTTGTATGAAACAGTCTACTGAAATGTTGTAACTCAGCTTGAGTGGAATAAACTGTTTCATTAAGGCTTTTTAAGTTAGCTTGAGTTGTATAAACCTTTGTCTTGATACGTTTTAAGTCTACTTGAGTGGGTAAACGTCAATTTAAGTCAGCTTAAGTTGTGTAAACTCTTTCCTAGAAAACGGTTTATACGACTCAAGATGACTCAAATTATCTACATTGTATAAATCAGTCGGTTTAAGTAACCCGTTTAAACGTTTTAATCCAGCTTGATTTGTATAAACCCTTGTCTTCATACCTTCTAAGTCAGTCTTCTAAGTTCATACCTTTAAACAGTCTACGGTTTCCCAAAAAAATTGACATTTCAGCTGTTGTGTAGCACAAAGTAAGTAAACAACCACACACACAGTGTATGTCTAGGCAGCATTAATACAGTTGTCTCTTACCTGTTGCGTCCTATCGGCAGGATTCTTCATGATCGCGTGCCGAAAACTATTGTCCACATATGACGCCATTCTGTCCGCGTGCATTCACATGTAACAAAAGATCTCCTTTATTAAACCTCGTACATTTCCCCTAACGCTTCCGACTCCTTTTAAGCAGAGCCGTCATTCGTATAACCCCATACGTTCTCTAAAACACAAAAATATCTCGAAGTGGGCCAGTTTCCGAGCCCCGGGCTGGAGTTCTATTCAAACCACGGGTAACGGTAGATCCTCACAGCGGCGTACAGGGGGGTAACGTTAAATATTTACACCGTTAAAAGTTAATGGCGTTCGATAATGTCTTTCCAAAGAGAGCGTATAAACGACAGTGTAACAGAATCACGTTTTCGACGAGAAACATCTCTGAAACAACTAACGTTACACAGCAACTAACACGTCCATGAACGTCTGAGCATTGTCTTGTGTCCGGATAGAGGCTCGCGGATATACAGGCGTAAGCTCCGTTGTTTCGGGGTACGTTAGCTGTTCATCACTCCGCCTATGGCAAGTCTCTTCGGTCGTGTCAAAGGGGAAAGCCGACACTAAACGTCCGATATTCCAAGTTGGAGAAGTTTAACAAAGTGACTTGCGTCCATAGCGACTGAGCAAAGAACACCGGACAGACGGGCGGGGTGAAACTGGACCGGTGACAACGCAGTGATTCACAAGAGTTGAAGCAAGAAATGAAATGGCGACTTCTAGCACACCCAGTGGACAAATAAGTTCAGACAAACTTTGAGGTAGATCTGTGATAATGGAGCACTGCGGACTCGTGTTATTAAACCCGAAACGTCTAATTTTTTCCTACTTAGAAATAAACTTTTAATCTAAAGGTGCATATTTAAAAGCTTCCTTAACTTGTAATGTAAATTTTTCATTAAAAAAAATCGATTAAAAATGAGAGTTAAAACTAAAGACAATTGATCTAACTATATAAATATCTTATTTGGAGCAATAATAACAATCAAAACATGACATTTACCTATTTTAACAAAAATATATCCTTCTGGGACCCAGGAATAGACTTTTGTCCTCTGTAGTGGATATTATATTATAGTGATTTTTTCTGACATCATGCATGTTACATGTGTTTTAAGTCTGGTTGTCCTGTAAAGAGCACATTCAGGGCATTGCAGAGGTTTCGTCATGACAATAACAACTTCTTGTTCTTTAAATATGACTGAAAATGAAAAATTAGCACTCTCATATTTTGTAATTATCATTTAAATCGGATTAATTTTCAAAGTATTTGTTATGAATCAACATCTCAGGAAAATGTTATGGGTTAAAATGTTATGATTTCATACATGACCTCCATAGAGGTCTTGAATCATGTTTATCAGGCATTTTAGGAGATACAAGTGAATAGGGAAAGAAATTATATATCAATATTTCTATCAATTATTAGATATTATTATGAAAATGTTGCCAATTATTACTCCCATTACACTTCTTTTTTCATTGCATGTTGCTGCAATTTTTTTTTTTTTTTTTTTTTTTTTTTGCCTATACATGTCATTTAATGCAATTTTATTTTTAAAAAAACTTAGTCCTGGTGTCCACCACAGAGGACAAAGCATAACATATGGATAAAATATAATTTGTTAATAAAAATATTCGTTTTTCATTTGTTTCTTATGCTCTAAACAATATAAAGACGGCAAAAAATACCAAATTCCAAAACAACTTTTTTTTTTCTGGGTCTCAGGAGGATATAAGAGCACAACGAAATATGTTGTACAGCAAGCAACAAATGGGTTTTTATCTAGGCTATTATTCATCTATGATTATTATGATTATGATTATTATTATTATTATTATTATTATTAAGTATGCCTACTGAGCACTGATAGACAATTTAGTCAGATGTGAACATTCTAAGCAATATGCTTAAAATTTCACTGAAGCTGTAATTAAGTAAGTGTTTCTAACTAATTTACCGATATGACATTTTACTAAGAATGTAAGAGAGTTTTATATAAGTGAAAACTTAACCAGTGTGTGTTAGCTGACAGATTTTCACAAGCTTCTGATTGCCCAATACCAAAAACAACCAGCAGGTTGAGCTAGATTACTGTACATTGACAGACACTAGTGTTAGAGGGTGTCCCTAGAAGTCTATGAGGGAACTGTAGAAGGTTCTGTCACCCTACAATCCTGGCCTACCTATATCTAAATCTACTAAAAGAGGCAGAGCGTTTTTGCATTTTGATCCTAAACTCTGGAATATCCTGATAACGTTCAGACACACTCTCCCAGTTTAAATCTAGATTACACATAATGCACTTCATAACTTTATACTCCAGTTATATCAGATCAAATACACATGATTATCTTTTGCTTGAAATGTAATGAACAATTGCTAATTATTAATAATTAGGCCCTCGAGGTAACTACTACACCAGCTCCAGCTTTGGATCTAGCCTCTTGTGAGGATTTCAGATGCCCCAACACCTGTGAAGAGATGAAGCCAGCCCCTGTCAGGAGCTCAGATGATGCAATACTTATAGGAAGAACTAATGAGGGAACTAATGAGATAACAAACAAGACACACTTGAACTGAAGACACCACTTATCAAATGAGTAACCAAGGATACAAACTAAAAGGCGAGAAACTGAACAAAGGAGAACATGTGACAAACTGAACATGGTGCGAAAACAGAGAGACGTGACAAATAGCAGTACCAAATAAATTAAAAACATATTTACACACACACACACATATATATATATATGTATGTATGTATATAAATTATTTAATTATTCTAGAATTTCTAAAATGTGTGAAATAAAAATACAAATTTAATATACATGAACCAAACATTATTATTTATTATAAAGTTTATAAATTGAAAATCTCAGGAGGTACTGAAATTAAATAATTTACAGTTTATTTAATTTACATAATTTAAAATGGGGCTCAGCCAATAAAGATGGGAACCCCTAGGTACAATCTCTCATGTACATGATCATAATTATATGTTTGTACAGTTTTTATTTAACTATAGCAATAAGACAAATGTCTTCCCAGAAGTGAGCTAAATCCAAAACCTCCCTTTGGGACATCCATGAACATTCTCAATTAGGAAAACAACATCAACAACAACAATGCATAAATAAAGATATTTCCATTTTAATTAGCTACAGTATAAAACAACCAAAATATATGGTATATCCCTACTTAGATAAGTATAAGCAAAATAAATATGTGTGTGTTTATAGGTTTGGCTATCATAATGAGAGCACAATTTGGAAAAATGTCCACACAAATAAAGTGTAATATGTCAAAAACCAACTTGTCAAGAAATTAGAAGTGGTTCTCAATTTTTTGAAAGACTAACAAAATCACTTTTATTTTAAATTCAAAAACGTCAGCAGGTTTAAGGTGGTTCCGGTTTATCAAGCCTCAGTAATAATCATTGCATCCTCTATAACATATAAAACCAATGTGTGTATGCGAATCTAAAGCATTAAATTGGGGTTATCAAAGGATTAGCAAAGATGTATAGGCCTATAGCCTGATAATTTTCAACAAAACAGCAATTCCCCACTGTGTCTTATTAAAGTGATACAGAATTTATCAGGATCCAATTATGTGCCCAGACAAAAACAAATCACACATCACACACGCCTCCACAGATGTGATGCAATGCATCAATTTAAGTGTTCATAAACAGGGTATTTTAAAGCACTCACACTGCAGCTACTTAGATGGAAAAGAGGAGTCATGTAAAACATGAGGTCATGAAGAGTAATATATCTGCAACAACAAAGATAGGGAAGCATCAGAAACACACACACACATGCACAGAAAAGAGCCAGGGGAAGATAAAAGGAGTGGGGGTGTGAAACAGAAATTTTTCAGTATGTGGAACAGTCCTATATAATAGTATCAAGGGTCACCAACATGTGTGTACAAAGATCTATATAGGGCACTAATTACCATGAGGATGGGTGTTAGATGTCTGTGACTAACACCAAGTGTGCTAGTATTCTGTTCCCTTAGCAACAAAGAAAGTCCTGAAAATATTGCTGTTTTATCTCTATAATCTATATGGCCAGATGGTTAAAGCTATGAAAACATGGGTGTGTGTGGGTATATAAGGTGTCGGTGTGAAAGTATATATAGGTGTTTGTTTGATTTATGGCTGATTTTATGTTTAATGTTCATGTGTTATTTCAAACCTTTATTTATTCTGTAATTTATAATCCAAACCTAACATACAAAGCCTGTTTGGGTCATCCTGTATATGTCAGCACTACACCCACCTATATGTGTTCTTTCTCTCTATCCTTCTCTCCATCCTGGTACAATTATGCAAATATTGACAGTGAATACTGTATAAAATTGGATTGGTTCTGATTTTATTACAGTAATGCAGGAAGAATGATTGCTATAGGGGAAAACAAAGGTTTGAAACACACACACACACACACACACACACACACACACACACACACACACACACACACACACACACACACACACACACACACACACACACACACACACACACACACAGTATTCATTTCAGTAAGGCATCTATAACATATCTGTGCTTACATGAATTACTGTTTGGTGTGTGTGTGTGTGTCTCATTCTGTTGTTCAACATCTGTTGTCACTCTTCTGTTTAATTGTATTGGTCTCTTAAGATAAGCACAGCAGCACTGCTTGAGGTAATATGAACAGACACAAATACCTGCAAAATCTCCAAACAGCTCATGATCACACAAAGCCAACAATCATATTGTCATGAGACTCATATACACAACATGACCAAAAGTACAGGTGCTGGTCATATAATTAGAATATCATCAAAAAGTTATTTTAGTAATTCCATTCAAAAAGTGAAACTTGTATATTATATTCATTCATTACACACAGACTGATATATTTCAAATGTTTATTTCTTTTAATTTTGATGATTATAACTGACAACTAAGGAAAATCCCAAATTCAGTATCTCAGAAAATTAGAATATTGTGAAAAGGTTCAATATTGAAGACACCTGGTGCCACACTCCAATCAGCTAATTAACTCAAAACACCTAAAAAGGCCTTTAAATGGTCTCTCAGTCTAGTTCTGTAGGCTACACAATCATGGGGAAGACTGCTGACTTGACAGTTGTCCAAAAGACGACCAGTGACACCTTGCTCAAGGAGGGCAAGACACAAAAGGTCATTGCAAAAGAGGCTGGCTGTTTACAGAGCTCTGTGTCCAAGCACATTAATAGAGAGGCGAAGGGAAGGAAAAGATGTGGTAGAAAAAAGTGTACAAGCAATAGGGATAGCCGCACCCTGGAGAGGATTGTGAAAAAAAACCCATTCAAAAATGTGGGGGAGATTCACAAAGAGTGGACTGCAGCTGGAGTCAGTGCTTCAAGAACCACTACGCACAGACGTTTATGCAAAACATGGGTTTCAGCTGTCGCATTCCTTGTGTCAAGCCACTCTTGAACAACAGACAGCGTCAGAAGCGGCTAAAGACAAAAAAGACTGGACTGCTGCTGAGTGGTCCAAAGTCATGTTCTCTGATGAAAGTAAATTTTGCATTTCCTTTGGAAATCAGGGTCCCAGAGTCTGGAGGAAGAGAGGAGAGGCACACAATCCATGTTGCTTGAGGTCCAGTGTAAAGTTTCCACAGTCAGTGATGGTTTGGGGTGCCATGTCATCTGCTGGTGTTGGTCCACTGTGTTTTCTGAGGTCCAAGGTCAACGCAGCTGTATACCAGGAAGTTTTAGAGCACTTCATGCTTCCTGCTGCTGACCAACTTTATGGAGATGCAGATTTAATTTTCCAACAGGACCATGGTATCCCTGTTCTTAATTGGCCAGCAAACTCGCCTGACCTTAACCCCATAGAAAATCTATGGGGTATTGTGAAGAGGAAGATGCGATATGCCAGACCCAACAATGCAGAAGAGCTGAAGGCCACTATCAGAGCAACCTGGGCTCTCATAACACCTGAGCAGTGCCACAGACTGATCGACTCCATGCCACGCCGCATTGCTGCAGTAATTCAGGCAAAAGGAGCCCCAACTAAGTATTGAGTGCCGTACATGCTCATACTTTTCATGTTCATACTTTTCAGTTGGCCAAGATTTCTAATATTCCTTTCTTCGTATTGGTCTTAAGTAATATTCAAATTTTCTGAGATACTGAATTTGGGATTTTCCTTAGCTGTCAGTTATCATCAAAATTAAAAGAAATAAACATTTGAAATATATCAGTCTGTGTGTAATGAATGAATATAATATACAAGTCTCACTTTTTGAATGGAATTAGTGAAATAAATCAACTTTTTGATGATATTCTAATTTTATGACCAGCACCTGTATGTGTAAACCTAAACGGCACATAATATGTGTGTGTTTCAAACCTGTGTGACTTTCTGTTTTCTGTGTAAAAGAACTGTTTTTGGCCACACAATGAAAGTCAGTGGGGTCCAAAACAACAATGCACCCCATTGACTTTTTATTGTATATGGTGGAAAAAAAAAAAACACTGAGACATTCTTCAAACTGTATATCACTTACTGACTGTGTAAAGTTAAATAAAATGTTATTACAAGAGCACTTTAAAATGACTATATACATTTAAACAGATTTACAGCTAAATAATCAACAGGTTTTAATTGAATTAGAGAATTAAATAAGTGCTTTTATAAAATTATGAGATTCTGCTTTGAAATCATTCATTGTAAGTGCCTCACTGTAACCCAAGGTTACAACAATGGACAACTCACAGATATGTTTTGTGGCAATCAACAATATCTTAGTTTGTACTAAATCCTTTAAAATTTGTCTGCAGAAGAATTTCTGTAAAAGCCAAAACTGTCTATTTAAAACACTTTTGGTCATGTGGTGCATATAAATGTACACATTTTAGTACATAAATGAAATTTGTTCAATCTGGTAAGGACTTTTAATTTTATCTTTTCAAACCTGACATCCCCTTTGAAGGATTTGAGTCATATCGTGTTTGATCCTCAAGAGCAGCTGAGCTGGTTGTATATGAAAATAATGAGCCGGGTCTGTGATTTGGGCACCACTTCAAAGAAGTGTGGAAAAACCATTTCCTCATTTGTGTCTTCCTCAGAGAACCTTATTAAACATGCAACAAGCTCAGTTCTTTCTGCTGCTCCTCCAGACATTTCATTGTAAATTATAATCACCTTTAACATCTTCTGAAAACAATATCTGTTTATAACCTCATGTTCAGACACAGGGCCAAAGGAGGTGTATTAATACATATATTTCAAGAGAAGAAGTAGCCATAAAATAAAGTAAGAAAAAAAATTATTAGTTAATTTTATGGTGTAAATCAATGGATGGTACCATAAATATTGCGACTTGCAGTAAATCATTTGCTTGTTCTTGTTTTGTTCTTGACTTACATTGGACCCAGACTTTGACAGACAAACATAAATTTGGGTGTTCTATGGAGAAAAACAACAACAACAACATAAAAAAAATAAATAAAAAAAACATATAGGACACAGTAAAGTGAAAATCAAGTTTTAAATGTTGTTTATTTGTCTATGTGGTGTTTTTAATATGCTTTAAGACAAACCATGTGCAAATTCATAAGATAAGACAACACCATTGCTGAGTATTTTCTCTTTAAAACTGAAGTGAAAAAAGACAGTATCAAACCTGTGGTTTGAAATCTCTGGTGTTTCTGACGTCAAATACTACCTAGTAACCAATCACGTAAACGTGCCAGCTTTAGCATATCATTAACAGTGAACTAGCAGGGGTGTCTCAAGAGAAGCCAGGTTATCCCAGTATATTTTTCTGTTGATATGAAAAATCTAATTTAGATTTAGAAAGATTTAGCAATATAGTGGGTGTATGATGTATATTACGACATTATGATGAACTACATGCATATCTTCACTGATGTTCTGAGTTGTTCAAAGCGTTTCTAAGGATACTGATTGTTAGAAGGCAGCTGTCTGCCTCGTGAATGTGAACATGGTTTGTGTAACATTACCAACACATTAATTAGCTGTTTGATAAGCAAAACGCTAATCATATTAATCACCGTTAAGTGTCCGATGTTGTTAAGAGCGATATCATTGTGCAGCGTTTACCTCAGTAAGTTGACAGAGTGGATCTCTGAGCTGGTGTGAGCGAGTGGAGGCGGGGCTAATTTGCATATTCATTGATTCACGTAAACTAAATGAGGCAAGGGTGTAGAGTTACATTCAAGCTATTTTAAGGCATTAAGAAATTTTTTTCATTTTAGTGATTGAAGATGAGTTTTAAGGGATAAAAGTATTGACTACAGGGGGACTTTAAATAACTACTAGAACTAGCAGTGCATACTTTGCAAGGTGTAAAGTCACCAATTTTTATGTCGAGAGACAATATATCTGACATTGGTTTTGTTGTCAGCAGTAAAGTAATTCGTTTTTAAACATGATTCATTTTCAACCATATAAATCCATCTTTGTGCAGTAGCATGAAACATATTTTTATCCAAGAATTTTCCTTAATATTAAGATTGTGCCAGGAATAACACACTTTATCATACCTCCTGACATGCACAGTCCCTCCACAAACAAATATAACCACATTCACACACGCCATCTAGATACATCTAGATGAGACGTTTTAATTTAGGCTATTAATCTGGGAAACACTTCCTGTTCATAGCCTGAGAAAAACGAATCAGATGCTTACCAATTTAGTAATTCTTTCCAGACGTTACAGACTCTACAAATAGTCATTAAATGCATATTTCATTTTGCAATGTCTGTCTCTATACTGTATATCTCCTTCAGTCAATGTCTCTCTCATTAGTTGCCAGATATTACAGTTGGTATCAGTATATTTCCATGTCAACTGTATATAAATGTACAGGAAGGAGCTGTTGTCACTGCAGCTTATGCATGTTCACAATAATTAATATTGATTACACAGACTAAATTCAGGTTTGAATCTGGTGGACTGGAGCAGCCTGAGAATGGTTTTAACATAAGAGGCCTTATTCAGATTTTTTGGTAAGCTCACTTAAATTTAAGTCCATAAATATCAAAATAACCTACTCTTGCAACATAAGCTGAAGAAACATGCTACTGGGAAAGTCATTTTGTGATGTCACAGTGTACCAATAGGCCTACTTTCATGCACACGTTTTAAAACATTAAGCAGTTTTTCCTGTGGGTACATTTGAGAGATCTCTCTGCCAATGCCCACATCAGCCAACTGTAATCTATATTCTGACTGACGCACAATGAGGGGGAGAGGGCCAGTAATAGAAATGCATCTCAACCATCTTCTCATCATTATTCTGAGTGCTAAAGATGTTTATCAGTGATTGCTAGCGTATGCAGCTTTATTGTGTTCTTTTCTACAATGTTTTCTGAAAAAAAGAGAGAAAAGCAAGCTTTAATGATTCAAACCATTCTTTTCCATTTTGAAAAATATATGAATGAGCCACACTTTTGAGCATTAGGAAGCAGCCTTTTTTTCTCCTTTGCTGACAGACAAAAAAACGGAAACACTGGGAGTCATCATTAGAGCAAGTGCTTCAACACAACAGACGTAACACACATAATGAAAATGTCTGCATTGCTGCGCGTTCTCCTCTCTCTCTTTCTTTTGTACAGTTGAAGAGAATTCTTACCTCATCCACCACATCTTACATCCAGGAATTTTTTTTTAATGATGTTGTGTGGCAGTGGATGAATAAAGGTCCTCTTAGGCTGATGCTGCTGTGAGAGCTCATTTCAGTCCAACATTATTAACCAAAGAGATTAGAAACAATCTTAATGAAGTGAGCTCATAATGGAGAGGACAGATTGAGAAAATGAAATTCAAATGGGCTACTTAGTATCCTAAGAGACAGTGCTTTCATAATACCAGCACCTGGTATTCCCTGCATTATGGGGACCAAAAGTACCCCACAAGTATATTAATAGCTTTAAATTTTGACATTGTGGGGACGTTTTTTTTTTTTTTTCCCTGTAGGAAAAAAGCTTATAAGTTATACAGAATTATCTGTTTTTGCAAATTTTAAATAGCAGAAAGTTTATGTCATGGGTACGTAGGTTTAGGGGTAGGGTTAGTGTAGAATATACAGTTTGTAGAGTATGAAAACCATTACGTCTATGCAATGTCCCCATGTGTGATGGGAACACTTTATTGCCATTATAAAGTAAATAACCCTAACGCTTGTAAATAATCTTCTTTCAATTGAGACATTTTAACAATCAAATAATTCAATAGCAAACAGTTCAAGATACATGTTTCAATTCTCTCATCGTTGTGATGAATCAAATACAGTGTAGATTACATGTCTATAAAACCAAATATCTCTCATGTCTGTATACTAGAATCACAGATAGTTTGTTTACACACCTCTTATGTAGGAATGTTTATGTATATAGAATCAGATAAAAAAGCTCCCAACACAGCAAAATTATAAATCAGACAGTATGAATGATATCCAGGCAATTGACTGCAAAACACTGGAAGAAACAGAGTGACATTTTAAAAACATTCGCCTGCTCTCTTGACACACTGCTAGCATCCTCTTTAAAAATGAGATTAAATGTCTAGAAAGAGACCTATGCAGAAAATGATTCTGTCGTTTTAGGCATTTTTCCAAAGTCCCTTCTAAAAAACAATTTAGATAACTGCACTATACAACTACAGGCCAATCTTAAATCTTCCTTTCATAGGCAAGATCAATTTGAAGATTGTATTCAATCAGCAGAACAAATTCCTAAACTTAAACCATACAATCTGCTTAATGATATTTGCCTAAAAATACAGATTCAGACAAATGTCAGTGCCGATATTACAAGATCCTATTGCTGCCTTGGATATCAACCACAATACACACTCCATGACACACTGGAAAACTGGACAGCACTCTCTGAGATGGTCCTCAGTTGGTTTAGATACTATTTAGAAAGCAGGGATTTATTATGTTAACAACTATAAATCTGAGAGGACCTCTATGAACCATGCAGTCCCCCCGGGCTCAATTCTTGGACCTTTTCTGTTCCATCTGTATGCTCCTACTAGGCAAAATTATGCAAAGAACAAAATTGCTTACCATAGCTATGCAGAATACACCCATAGCTCTATCAATAAGCCATTGCAGCTTGATAAACTATATGCTTGTGCAGAAATGAAATTAAAAATAAAATAGTAAGAACTACCATGCATCAACTTAACTGGCTACCTACCTTACCTGCTACACGTCTCTCTTATTGTTCATCTGCTTCCATTTCCTGTATTCCGGCGCTGATCCATTCCTCACATACAATACAGGGAAAGTTAAGACTGTTATTGTCAAGGTAATGTTGGACTATTGCATTCTGAACAATCACTCACCTGCTTAACCGCTTGTCTTCTGGTTCTACCAATAAAAGTCTGTTTGAGTTTATGACATTTACCTGTGTTGATCCTTCTGTTTGCTGACAATAAGGTTAAGTCTAATGACCTTTTCTGTATTTTTCTTATGGTGTACTATTATGGATGTTTTGCATGTGTGCCTATTTGTGAGATAATAAGCGTTATATCTTTATCAGATCTGTTTCTTTATTTGATTTGATTTACAGTATGTATCTGCCAGTAACTCATGATTTGTCATGAAAAAAGATAGAGAGTGAGAGAGAAAGAAGGGAAGTGAGAGTGTGTCTTATGTCATACAGTGCCCTCCACAAATATTGGCACTCTTAGTAAATATAAGCAAAGGTGCATTGTTTATCTTTTGATCTTCAAAAAACAATCTGCATTGTTTATCTTTTTGATCTTTCATTAAAAAATTCACAAAATTCTAACCTTTCATTGAAGAAAAATAATTGAAAATGGGGGGAAAAGCTTATTATGAAATAAATGTTTTTCTCCAATACATGTTTGCCACAATAATTGGCATCCCTAGAAATTCTTCTGAGTAAAATATCTCTGAAGAATATTCCCATTCCCATTTACATTTTTTAGCACACCAGGGTGACTAGGTTCCACAGGAGTACAAATATGTAAACACAAAGGCCAAATTCCCTTAATCATTCATCACAATGAGAAAAAAAAAAACAAAGAATATAGCTCTGATGTGCAGCAAAAGATTGTTGAGCTTCACAAAATAGAAAATGGGTATAAGAAAAAAGCTAACGCATTGAAAATCCCCATTTCCACCATTAGGGAAATAATTAAGAAGTTTCAATCAACTAAAGATGTTACAAATCTGCCTGGAAGAGGAAGTGTGTCTAAATCGTCCTAATGTGCGGTGAGGAGGAGAGTTTGAGTGGCCAAAGACTCTTCAAGGATCACAGCTGGAGAATTGCAGAAATTAGGTGAGTCTTGAGTCTCAGAAAGCCCAAAAAAACATTACCAAACAGCACCTACATCACCACAAGTTGTTCAGGAGGGTTTCAAGAAAAATCCTTCTTTGCACATCCAAAAACAAACTCCAGCATATTCAGTTGTCAAGACTGGAACTTCAAACGGGATGAGCTTCTACGGTCAGATGAAACTAAAAAAATAGCTTTTTGGCAGCAAACCCACCAGATGGATTTGGTGCACACATATAAAAAGTACCCCATGCCCACGGTTAAATATGCTGTTGGATCTTTAATGCTGTGGGCCTATTTTATAATGCTGGAGGTCCTGGACATCTTGCTCAGATTCATGGCATCATGGATTCTATCAAATACTAACAGATAAAAAATCAAAACCTGACCGCTTCTGCTAGAAATCCAATAATGGGCCGTGGTTGGATCTTCCATCAGGACAATGATCCAAAACAAACATCAAAACTGTGTCACTGAGCACAAAATGAAGCTTCTGCCATGGCAATCTCAGTTCCCTGACCTGAAACCTAAAGAAAATGAGTGGAGTGAACTGAAGAGAAGAAGCACCGACAGCTGGGAATATGAAGGATCTGGAGAGATTCTGTATGAAGGAATGATCTCTGATCTCTCCTCAGGTGTTCTCCAAACTCATCAGGCATTATAGAAGACGACTCAGAGCTGTTATCTTGGGAGAAGGACATTGCAATAATTGGGTGCCAATAATTGTGGCCAACATGAACTAGAGAAAAACATGTATTTCATAATGAGCTTTTCCACCCATTTTCAATTGTTTTACTTAAATGAAAGGTTAGAATTTTATGATTTTTTTTAATGAAAGATCAAAAAGATAAACAATGCAGATTTACTTTCACAGCCACCTTTGCTCATATTTACTAAGGGTGCCAATATTTGTGGAGGACACTATGATTTTGTTTTGACAACGTAAATGCAAACTACAAAATTGCCATCAGAATATTAACGGTTCCTGAAACCATATAATGTGGCTGACATATAATACTTTCAATCTCACGTGTACCCACACACACAAATAAACACACACATAATCGTTAAGCCAAAATCTTCATCTTCATCAAAAGTAAAAGTCATTTCACAAAGAAATTCATAGTGCTTTTGAAAAAATGATCACTGCTTGCATAAAAATGTGTGAGCGCACAACCCCGATTTCAAAATGTCAAAATATTTAATGCCTCAGAGATTTTTTATTTAGGATGAAAGGCAGCTGTTTCACATAATTGCAGACAGAAGAGGGAAAAGTTGTCTAAGAACCAAACTCTTCGAGAGGTCTACGTCTTGTTGCTAAGCAACAGATTTTGTCGGAGTGCCGCTTATTGGAAATGTGAGTTTGTTAACTGTAGTATCTTGTCAAGTTTTGCATCATAAAACAAAGCCTGCTGTGTGGCCACTTTTTTCATGGTATCTGTTCGTTCTTTTCCAGTGACTGTCGTCACTGCTCCTTGTTAGTGTAGCTCATGGCGGCTGTCAGGAGTGTTTAAGTGCATGAGGCTCAAAAGTGAAGAAGAGGTGACCATCCTCCCTCTGGTCAGACTCATCCTTACATTCATCACATCCTCTTCTATTTCTATTCCCCTTCACTCTATTACCCTTCACACTTTCTGTCCAACTGTCTGACATTTCTGTTTGATTAGTAGCCAGCTAGTGACGAATGACTAAAAAATGTATCGACTTTTATGTTGAGGAAATGTTGCTGTCATTTTTCCTGTCACTGTCAAGATTTCCTGTCAAGATTTATTTGGCCATTAGCATTTTCTAGGTATAAATTTGTAAATTTCAAAATAGACAAAAGCAAACATATATTGCTAATGTGGATCTTAAAATATATTTACAGCTTGAATTCTTGCATGTCCTCAACCCAAGGACACGCTCTCAACACTTTAGGGTAACCCCCAAAACACCAATATAACAGAAACTCTTTTAAATATCAACATAACAGAATATTAAACATGAAACAATTCTCCACATTTTCTCATCTTGCTAAAAAAAACTGCATAAAATTAAACTTTATTTCAACTTTTACTCTCCCTATTCTGCCCAGTGTAAAGCATGATGGGATGGAAATCCTTTTTAATCACTATAATGCTACTTTAACCCAAATAAAGTCACTCAAGTTGTCTCAACTCAAATGGATTAAGTATAATGGAAGAACATTTTTAGTAGAATTGTAAAAATGTGCAAGCTTCAGGTTGTGGTACTTTTTTTTTTTTTTTTTTGCTGTGAAATCTTTAATCATTTTTATAAAATAAATGTAAAAATAACTTATATTGTTTGTAATATTAAAATATGAATACTGAAAAAAACTTGATTATGCATACATCATTTTTTGTTTGTTTTTTATAGAAAAATGATGTTAAAAGTTGAATATCAAATATCATGCATCACATCAGGCTTTTTAGGGATTTTTATGTGTACAACATTTTTGCTCAGATTGATCTGAATAAAAGTGAGGTGATTTTTATTGTGTGAGATCGATATTCTCCTATTGAGCCATAAAAGCCTGATGTATGAAATATGATAACAAAAACACATATGCAAACTTTTATTTATTTTTATTTTTATTTGAAGGCTCAAAAAAACGGTTAGATTAGATTCACATGTCAGGCTTTACGGTTAAAACATAAATGTTATGTGTGCACAGCTAATCACATTAGATATGGACCACAAACTCAATTTCATTGGGTCTTCAGTTTGCTAAATGAATAATGTTCTTTCAAATTAAACAGCTTAGAGATCCAGATAGGATACAGAGCAAAACATTCAAGACCAAGTACCATAACATGCATTTTTACATTTCAGAGATCAATACCACGAATAAAGGTTGTGTCAGAGGTCATGTGCTCCAATACCTATCAGAGAGGAAAGATCACTGAACTCAGTGAAGCAAATATGAGTGATTTTGATATAGTGCACTGCAGAACATGATGTGCCTGAACATAACAAACAATGGCAGAAATCATAGGGGGAAAAAAAATGCCATATAGAGAAAGCCTATATATGAGCAATATAAAAACTAGAATATCACTGCAGAATCCACAGGATATCCACACTGGCAGTAAAATATTCCATTATAGTAAAAAACACTGTATTCCTTTCGAATATCACGAGCATACGGATAACAGACAGTTAGAATATTCAGAATGAAAACAGCAGTTTCTGGAAATACATATTTCATTATTTTGCTTGTTATTTTCCCAGCACACGATTCCCCCTTGATTCCCTATAATGGTGGCAAGAGCATCAGCGCTCACTTACACTTCAAAATAAATAAATAAATAAATAAATCTGTCAAATGTGTTTACTTGTGTTGTGATATTTTTGTTGCTCCATTTCTGGCCCTGTGTCGCTAAGCTCTTGTGGGAAGTTAAAGAGCTTTCTCTCACGCTGAAAGAAACAAATGAAAGGCTTCTTCCTTTTTAAGAAATGAATTTTGCTCACTTGTTTGCACCAGCAACTGTGTCATTTTGATGGCATCTTTCGAACAGATCAAAATCAAAATGTCTTAGCATTTTGAAGGTGGACAAAAACTGAATTAAAGAATTAAGATTATATAGTTTAAGATTATAAGTTTTGTTTAGAATGTCTTTTCAATATTGCAATGGCCTTTAAAGAAAATAAAAGTCTGAAATAAACAAACATGGAAAAACAGACATCTGAAATCCAATAGAAATAAAAAAGAATTGTGTCTCACACACACACACACACACACACACACACACACACACACACACACACACACACACACACACACACACACACACACACACACACATATAATATATATATATATATATATATATATATATATATGCATATGGTACATTCTGTACACAAAAAGCACAGTGCTTACCTCTCATACACATGTACACATGCCATAGCAAAGCTCTATAATTGCTTCGCTTTGTATCTGGGACTGTCATTGTACTGGGTTGATCATTTTGTGATTGTGTTGTTGTGGTAATTTAGAACGAATCAATCGCCAATGTTGGCAAAATCCCAACAATAGCACATGACAGTCTGCACAGCAATAGAGGAGCTTGATAACCTCTATTTATCATTCAAATTTTAAGGGTAAGAGTGTATATATATATATATATATATATATAAATATATATATATATATATATATATATATATACAGTCATAAATTATTAAAGAATTATTGGCACCCTTGGTAAATATGATCAAAGGTGACTGTAAAAATAAATCTGTATTGTTTATCCATTTGATCATTTATAAAAAAAAAATGCAAAAATCTATCCTTTCATTGAAGTAAAAGAATTTATTGGGGGGAATCAAAACACTTTGGCAACAATTATTGGCACCCCTAGAATTTTTTATGAGTAAAATATCTCTGAAGTATATTTCCATTCACATTTACATTACATTGACTAGGAGCCTGAAATTATTCAGCCATGACTTCTTGTTTCAAAGGAGTAAAAAAATGAGGAAACACAAAGGCCAAATTTCCTTAATCATCCATCACAAGGGTGATAAAACCCAAGAATACAGTCCTGATGTGCAGCAAAAGATTGTTGAGCTTCACAAAATAGAAAATAGCTGTGAGAAAATAGCTAAAGCATAGACAGTTTCCTTTTTCTTACCATCAGGCCAATAATTAAGAAGTTTCCATCAAACAAGAAATGTTACAAATCTGCATGGAAAAGGTCGTGTCTGTATTGTCTATATGCACGGCGAGGAGGAAAGTTTGAGTGACCAACGACTCTCCAAGGATCAGAGCTGGAGAATTACAGAAATTAGTTGAGTCTTGAAAGCCTAAAAAAACAAACAAAAAAAAACAAACCAAAACAAAACAAAATACAGTCTCTACACATGTTGTTTGGGAGGGTTTCAAGAAACATCCTCCTTGCTCATCCAAAAACAAACTCCAGCATATCCAGTTGTCAGACACGACTGGAACTTCAAATGGGACCGGCTTCTATGGTCAGAAAAACCGATGGGTTTGGTGCAAACAGGGATGAAAAGTACCCCATATCCACTAATGTTGTGGGCCTATTTTTGCTGGAGGTCCTGGACATTTTGTTCAGATACACGGTATCATGTATTCTATCAAATACCAACAGATAAAAAAAAATCGAAACCTGACTGCCTCTGCTAGAAATCCAATAATGGGCCGTGGATTTCAGTCCATCAGGACAATGTTCCAAAACAAACATTAAAATCAACATAAAATTGGGTCACTGAGCACAAAATTAAGGTTCTGCCATGACCATCCCAGTTCCCTGACCTGAACCCTATAAAAATGAGTGGGGTGAAGTGAGGAGGAGAAGAAGGGAATTTGAAGGATCTAGAGAGATTCTGGAGGAATGGTCTTTGATCTCTTTTCATGTGTTTTCCAAACTCATCAGGCATTATAGGAGATGTCTCAGAGTTGTTATCTTTGCAAAAGGAGGTTTCAAAAAGCATTGAATAAAAGGGTGCCATTAATTGTGGCCAATGTTTTTGGAGAAAAGCGTTTATTTCAATCAATTAAATTTCAATGAAAGGTTAGATTTTTGTGAATTTGAATAAAAATTGAATAAAAGATCAAAAGGATTAACAAAGCAGATTTATTTTTACAGGCTTCTTTGTTCATATTTACCAACCAATTCCGACCACGACTGTATAGAGTAAGAAATATGTAATGTTTTTATCAAATCCTATATTTCACTGTATACAATATTTTTGCTCTCACAAATTCAAATGTAAGTCTAAAACTACAACTTCATTGACCACACTGACCATAAAACAGAATGGTGAAGGCATTACATTGACAAAATATTATTTTCTAATAGGCTACTGAAGGAATAAATCTAAAAAATATATTGGAAATCTGTCAGTAAGCAACAGTGCCTCAAAAATGTAATATTGTAATATAAGTAGAGGTAATTAATATCATTATCAAATTAGAAATAATAAAGCATCTTTATGTTCAATTACAATCATTATGCATCAGTGTAGAATTACATTGATTAAACCACTGACACATTCCCATTTCCTTATTTGCGTGTAATGTGATTAGGTGAAAGTAACAAAACAAAAAACAAAAATCAAAATCAAAACAAAAATCAACAAAACAAAAATCAAAACAAAACAAAAAACAAAATCCTGCCTGAAAGTTTCAGGAGAGGAGGACGTTGACCTTCCATAAATAAGGAGAAAATACATTTAATTTTGGATTCAACACTCAGAACTCAAAAAAAAAAAAAAAAAATGTATCCACTTCAGAAGCAGAAGTTCAGTGTCTCTCTTAAAAGTAACATCTGACATTCATTATACATTTAAATCCATTTCTGAATTTGTGACCTCTTGGGCTTTGCATTCATTTTCATTTCTTCTTTCTTCACTCTAATTCAAACGCACAGCAGGAAGATTTCATCTGAGTGATCAAAGCTCAGTTCACTCGTCTGAACCTTGTGCAATTTCTGTTATGTCTTCAGACTCTTACTTGGTCCCAAAGAGCCCTCACTGATGCGGGACATTGGATGTTTTCAAGAAATGTATTCAGCATCCTCGCTTAATTTTGTATGTACAATTTTACAACTGTAATACAAAGCTTGGAAAGTAGTTGCTGTCATGATATCAATCGTTATGTTTACTAACAATCACTCTTGATTTTAAATGCACACTTTTCTTTTTGAACTAAATCTAAAGAGACGTTTTATCCAGTGCATTTTACAGAACACAGACACAAGTGTCACTTACAAAACTGTACTAGAGATCTAGGCTACTAATTTTCAGTGACATCTTGGACACATCCGTGTGAACAGTCGACATGGCAACCATGTCATATTCATTCTCTCGTGCTGACACAATTTTGCAGAGTCGGAAAGCCCGGAGGTCACGCTGGAAGTTACGGTTCAGGAACCCGTAGAACACCGGGTTTATGCAGACTGAGCACATTGCTGTTAAGTGACACAGCGAGAACAGGAGATTGTGGGTACAGTTCATTGCCACTTCGTGGTTCCAGTCGATGACGGCATTGAAGACGTTCAGCGGGAGCCAGCAAACCGCAAATGCCACCACAATGGAAAAGAGCATGATGTTTATCCGTTTAGTCTCACTGCTTCGGTATTTGTTTTCACGCATTCTGTCCATCATATTATTACGCCGCTGCAGACGAGTGTAGATCTGAGTGGAAGACAAGAGGGGGACAAACAATCATTTATTCATTTCTCATATATGGGTGCTTCTGCAATTATGAACAATTTTGGCCCTCTGGACAGTTAGTGAATTATTTACATAATTTATCCAATGTCCAACAGGAGAATTTCTTCTGAAAGTTATGACAATTTCCACCAGTGCCATTTCCACGACAAATCAAACAATGTACTGTGTTAAATACCAAGGCTGACTTTTTGACTGAATGTCTGGATCTTGGTAAAGGGTAAAACATTAGTTTATACATAAAAAGCATTTGACAAGTCACAAAAATAATGGTTTAAAGCTTCCAAGGGGGTTTTAAAGTGCCCCTATTATACTTTCTGATATTACATTTCATGTTTGTGAATTTAAGAGGTCTGCAAAAATACAAGGATAAAAGTGCACAATAAATGGAGTTATTGGCTCCAAAACAGTGCATATCCGATTCACATGACATGCGATTTTTACAAATCTGTTTTGAGCTACATTTATATGTGGTTTGAAACCCTATTCAAATTGCATTTCTGGAAATCAGTTTCGGTCCGAGCGCTGTAATCGGATTTAGTGTGGTATATGTCACTTCCTCACGGCATGTAAAACGTAAACATGTCTGATGTTATTATAGGAAACATGCCGAAAGTCACTGCAGAAACAAGATTGTGTTGTTTCAGGGGGCTGGTCGAGCAGAAAATTACAATATAAATGGAGACATGTTGAATTTTGAGACCAGCAGAGATGACAGCACAGAATAAAGCTGCACCAACATTTGACGTAGTAGTTCAGTGTCATGTTGTAAATTAGACAACATCTGTATTGTAAATACAAATTAGGTTTTTGGTGTACGCAACGTCATTGCCGTAGAAACCAATGCAGATATGCCAGAAAACTAAAGAGCACCACGGGACACACAAATCGGATTGTTGTGATACTGTCACAGGGTTGTTGCAGGGCAACAGATGAAGATGAAGAATCAGGTTCCAACAGGAGTTTTAATAACAATAATCCAAAAGGTAAACAGAAGGTAGCAACACACAATTGTAAACAAGACCAGACAGAGAATGAATGTGAGGGTACAACTTAAATAGGAACTCAAACTAGATAATAAATTGAACACAGCTGAACTAAACAAACTCATAATGGCTGTGATTATGGTAACAAAGTGGCAGGAAAAAACAAAACAAAAAAAACAAAAAAGGAACACATGAGAATGAATGAAAACAAACAAACTAAAAGTCCATGATAACAAAGGCAAACTGAACATAACTGGCATTACCCCCCGGCAATGCGCCGCCTCGTGCCGTAACAGAAGAAATAAAAGTAGGCATGGGGGGTTTGGAGGTGGACGAGGAGATGGCAAAGGGATGGTGAGGGGCAGAAGTGTGGGGATGATGGCAGGAAGAGGCGAAGGGATGGTGATGGGAGGATTATGACAATCCCCTGGTGGCAACGACAATCCCCTGGTAGAGAATGTCTCCTGGCATAGACCCAAAGCTTGCCAGTGCCGACAGCCCACGCCGGAGTAGAGGGAGGGAGGAGCCAAGATGGTATGGATGCTGACGACAACTGGGGGATGACCGACAGAGACGAGGCTGAAGGATCCACAGGCGCAGACGGAGAGCCGTTGGAATCAAGCGACATCAAGGTGATGCCGTGGCGACGAATGTCGAAGGTGGAGCCAGAGTACCCGAGGTACCCGGGCTGAGGTGAAGCCGGTGTGATGGAGGACAGAGGCAACGCATAGGGGAAGGAGCAACCCGTTGCAGCCATAGGGGTGGAGGGAAGGTGTGCAGCGGACGGCCCGCAAGTCTGTGGTTGAAGTGGTGATGGACAAAGGGGGAGCCGGCAGGACGAGGGAACCCGGTGGAGCTGCAAGTCCGAGGGTCTCCGGTGGGTTGGAAGCTTGGAAAGTGGAAAGCGGCAGGGCTGGAGGACTGGCTGAGCTTCTCGGTGCCACACATCATGACAAAAATGGTAAGAATACAGTTCATGCAGGTTAACGAGAAGAGGAGATCATGGTCCATAACGTCAGAAGTACTGTATGAATACAGCGATGATGAAGGTACTGAGTGGGATAGGGTTCATTGAGGTTTATCAGCCAGTCCTCGCTGTCCATATTTACTTCTCCCTCGTTAGCTAATGTCATGAGCTCTTACCCCTGGTCAGACTCATGTTGGAGCTGCACTTCCGGGGCGAGGGTCGGCTGTGTCCTCTTTCTCTCGGGCTCTGGCTGACACGATGTGGCGTGGCGGGTGGTAGCTCTCCATCTGTGGGGGGCTCACACAAATACTCCCTGGTCGATGGAGGTGATTCGGGCTCTGGGTCTGGCTGTGTTCTTGACCGGGACGCGGCGCTCTCCACGGGGTGATGGTGATTCACCCTGATCCAGAACAGTGGCTTCAGGGTCTCATTGTCATAAGGACAGGTGATGGCGAAATGGAAAAAGGAAAAGGAAAAAAGGAGCAAACTTTGCTGTGTAATCCATGTTTGGTCTGGTCAACTTTCACGGGGTGGTTGCAGGCAAACAGACGAAGATGAAGAATCAGGTTCCAATACAAGTTTTAATAACTATAATCCAACTTACATAGGAACTCAAACAAGATGATAAATTGAACACAGCTGAACCAAACAAACTCATAATGACGGTGATCATGGCAACAAAGGAGTGGCGGGAAAATCAAACAGAACACATGCGAATGAATGAAAACAAACTAAAAGTCCATGATAACTAAGTCAAACTGAACATAACTGTGACAGATACACAGTGTGGACAGTCAATAATTTAGATCAGATTCCAATCGGATACACAAATAATCAGATTTAGACTGACAGTGTGAATCTAGTGATGCAAACTACTCAACTTTTTTATGAAATTTCGAATTGAAAATATGCAATCATGATCCATGTAATTCATAAATGAATCTGACGAGACAAGAAACATTTGCATTTTTAACTTATTAGGCATAAGAGTGAATGTGTGTGCATTTTAAAATAAAATATTATTCGCAAATAGTTTAAATAGATTATTTCATAGACCTAGAACTTCTTTTAGCACTCTTATTTATTTATTCCTTTAAATCCCTTTTAATCCCTTAATTAATTCCTTCATTATTAGTAGTATTATTATAGCCTTATTGAACAGCTTCAGACTCTGTGAGAATAGAGGTGATGCTGCGATGTATACTATGAGAAAATGAAAGTGTTTTTTGATCTAATGTAAACCTATTGTATTAGGAACTTTTAAAATAGCATAATAGGGGCACTTTAATGTGATCTTCACTTGAAAGGTTGTACACATCCACATTTAGTATATATTTTAATTACATGTGCAATCTAAAATCAACACCCTCCACCAACAACCACAGTACACAACCCTATGACATGCATGCCAGAGCTTATAAACTATAGCTGACCTGAGGGCAAACCATCATTAAGAACACAGTGGGGGAAAAAGCTGCTCTGACATTTCAGATGATGATATCTGTGTGTTTTTAGGCTCTATGTCTTTTATATTACTGAGTCAACACAAACTGACGGACAGAATACAAACAGGACCCTCTTTAAGGGCTGCAAACACAATGTTGCAAGCTAAATAATGGTGTTACAACATCATTGTGTTGTCACAGAATGTTAATGTGCCCCAGGAAGCACACTGAACATGTCAAAAACAAATCAAAGCAAATGCTTGGATATTTCTCTTAATGCACTCCAACAACAAACAAAAGACAGGTAAAATGAAAAGGAATAATTGTCATGGGTTTTAAAACCTTTTCTACAAACTGTTAACCAGGGGCCTGCAGGGGCCAAAGTGGTAGTTGAGTAGTTGCCTGGGGAGGGGCAGAAATCTCTCAGATTTCATTTAAAATATCTTTATTTATGTTTCAAAGATGAACCAAAGTCTTACAGGTGTGGAATGACAGGAGAGTAATGACAAAGGGCAACTTTACAACATTTTAGTGTAGATTATTTTTGGCCTCTATAATGAATGCTTAAACCCCCACATGATAATTCAATCTAAATCTATTAAAAATCTTTTTGTTTACTGAAAAAGAACTAATAAAATAGAACATAAATAGATTCAAAACTTAAACCTAAAAAAGTAGAAATAAAAATGTTCCCTGGGAAACTAACTGAAATAAGTAAACTAAAACAAAACTGAATTATAAAAGAAAACTGACTAAAACCTAAATTAAAAATAAAATGAGAACTGAAAATATAAACAAAAACTGATTCAAAATAATAAATAATAGTATTTAAATAATACTAAAATAACACTGTTATATGTTGTCGCAGGTTCTTCAAATGTCCCAGTAAACACACAAGTAGCCACTTCCAAACAGAAATTGTATTTAAAGGGTTAGTTCATCCAAAAATGAAAATTCTGTCATTAATTACTTGACCTCATGTCTTTCCACACCCGTAAGACGTTTGTTCATTTTCGGAACACAAATTAAGATATTTTTCAGAAAATCTGATGGCTCAGTGAGGCCTGCATTACAATTAACACTTTCAATGCCCAGAAAGCTACTAAAGACAACAGTTCATGTGACTACAGTGGTTCAACCTTAATGTTATAAAGTGATGGGAATACTTTTTGTGTGCCAAATAAAATCAACTTTATCGACTTTATTCAACAATATCTAGTTATGGGCGATTTCAAAACACTGCTTCATGAAACTTCAAAGCTTTACGAATCTTTTGTTCTGAATCAGTGGTTTGGAGCGTGTATCAAAGCCAAAGTCACACGATTTCAGTAAACGAGGTTTTGTTACGTGGTAAGTGTTTCGAAATTTCAATGGTTCACCACTGGGGGGCGTGACTTTGGCAGTTTGATACGCGCTCTGAACTCTGAATTCGAAACAAAAGATTTGTAAAGCTTCAAAGCTTCATGAAGCAGTGTTTTGAAATCTGTTTTAAATATGTCTTTAGTAGCTTTCTGGGCATTGAAAGTGTTAATTGTCTTGCTGGCAATGCAGGCCACACTGATATTTTATGAAAAATATCTTAATTTGTGTTCTGAAGATAAACAAAGGTAGAACACTGATAAAATAATACCACAAAATGTTAGTCTTTATGTTTGGTTCCAAAAGGCAATTACTGAAAGTTACTGAATAATTTGTGCAGTGGCATTAATGTTTAGCTGTGTGATTTTGTTTATAGCTATGGGATGGAGCCATTCTCAAAAGCCTTGTCTTTCTTTAATGATGTAAAAGCATTCTGTCCACTTAGAACAGAACATCTGTACAAGCTCCGCCCACCATGTGCGCACATGCATATGCATTAGCAAGACAAGATAAATGAATTAATCATTAGTTCATTAGAGGCCAACAGATCAGAGTCTTCCAAACACAACTGACTCCAGACTTTTCCCTCCTTATTTCTAGCTCTACTTTCCTCTGTTTTCGTTCTCTCTCTTTATTTGATGAATGGCAGCACTGGCACAGAGTCCTGTGACCTGAAATAACTGCATGACACAAAACCCAGAGGCAGAGAGAGAGGATGAATACACAGACTGAGATGCAAGTGTTTATCTGTAACTTATTATTTACTTCAGCTCACATTTGAAAGCCAGCATTAGCCAGACTGGAATAGTGAATTTGTTTAGTATGGTTTGTAATTTGTTGGTTTGTATCCATATCCAAATAATTTTCCATGGAAAACTGGCTTTGTTTAACGGGCTGATTAAATGTGATTCTAGGTCAATTTTACTGACAGCTGAACATAAAAAAGTCCCTCAGTCATTAGGACTCATGAAGTCGTTGGCTCATACAGAGAGAGGCTGATCTGATGCAATTCGACAGTTGCTGCCCTGACCGGACAGCCAGAATCTTTGTTGGCATCACATTCTGAAGTATTGGACCGTGGGATGGTTGGAAGACAGTAGCACCTAAGGATCAAAATGAATATAAATGCTTTAGTCATTCTCTGTGGTAGTGGTAGACCAAAATATTGGCAAGGGTGATTAATTGGCTGGTATGAGGCCATTTTGAGATTACAAAAGACTGCAGTGAATAGTGCACTTTTTCTGTTTTTTAATTATTGTGGTGAATTTGAAGTAAATATTATGTAAAATAAGTGTTATTTTAACACTTATTGTGTTAACTGCACTTCTTATTTTTATCATTAAACTGTAATATTTGTAGTTGTTTCTTCAACTTGCAGCATGGTCTTGAAAATTGTTTACAAACCCTTCATCATTTATATTTGATACTTTGGTTTTATTATTTTACCCTGTTTGCAATTTTAAAATATGAAAATCCACTATAAAGATTTGATTTACTGCTAAATAATTATGAACCATTTCAGTGTTTATTGTGTGGAAATTATTTCTATCAATTTAAAATACACACACACACACACACACACACACACACACACACACACACATACTTGTTTTTGTGAAATGTGGGGACATTCCATAGGCGTAATGGTTTTTATACTGTACAAACCGTATTTTCTATCCCCCTACACTACCCCTACCCCTAAACCTAACCCTCACAGCAAACTGTGCACACTTTTACTTTGTCACAAAAACTCATTCTGTATGATTTATAAGCCTTTTGAAAAGTGGGGACATGCTGAATGTCCTCATATTTCACCTCTTTTTGTAATACCTATGTCATACCCATGTCATTATACACATTTGTGTCCTGATATTTCACAAAAACAAGTACACACACACACACACACACATATATATATATGGTTGCAAGAAAAAGTATGCGAATCACTTGCAGAATCTGTGAAAATGTTAATAATTTTAACAAAATAAGGGAGATCATATAAAATGCATGTTATTTTTTATACTGTCCTGAGTAAGATATTTTACATGAAACCCCATTCATAAGTATGCGAACCATTGATTCTTAATACTGTGTGTGTTTACCTGATGATCCACGACTGTTTGTTTGTTTTGTGATGGTTGTTCATGAGTCTCTTGTTTTTTCTGAGCAGTTAAACTGAGCTCTGTTCTTCAGAAAAAAATCCTCCAGGTCCTGCAGATTCTTCAGTTTTTAAGCATTTTTTGCATATTTGAACCCTTTATAACAGTGACTGAATGATTTTGAGAGCCGTCTTTTCACACTGAGGACAACTGAGGAACTCAAACACAACTATTAAAAAAGGTTCAAACATTCACTAATGCACCAGAAGGAAACACGATGCATTAATAGATGGGAGGTGAAAAATTGTGAACTGGGTCATTTTAATAAATTCAGCTATTTTTGTCTTATGGATTATATATAAACATCTTTTATTTAAAATATCTTACTCAGGACAGTACTAAATAAAAAACAACATGCATTTTGTATGATCTCTCTTATTTTGTTAAAATTTTGCACATTTTCAAAGATTCTGTAAGTGGTTCACATACTTTTTCTTGCAACTATATAATTTTTAGAAAAAAAATCTGTCCAAAGTTTGTGCCATCATCTGTATAATTGTTTACCAAGGAGATGAAAGTAATTGAGATTAAATATGAGAGAGACAATGGGCCCTATTTTAATGATCTAAACACAAAGGGCCCTATTTTAACGATCTGAAACTTAAGTGTCGAAGCGCAAGTAACTTTGTGGGCGGGTCTCGGCGCTGTTGCTATTTTCCCGGCGGGATAAATGGCTCTTGCGCCCGGCGCAAATCTAAAATGGGTTGGTCTGACGTAGCTTCATTATTCATAGGTGTGGTTTGGGCGTAACGTGAAATAAACCAATCAGAGCGTCATCCAACATTCCCTTTAAAAGCAGGTGCGCAAGTTCCATTATGGATTGCTATTATTATGGCGTATTTACCAGGCGCACGCCAGGAGCGGTTCACAGCCGAGAAGACTGATGTTCTTGTAAGAGCAGTGAAAGACAGAGAAGTTGTGTTGTATGGGGATGGGAGAAACCCACCCAAAATAGCGTCGGTTAAACAGGTTTTTTCACATCTTCGTGGCACACCACAATGATTTCCGTCATCTCATGTGTTAATATTTTTTTAGTGTAACAATTTATGATTTGCAAAAATAACTGTTGCATCTGTGTAGATTACATGAGCAAAGTGTATGCGCGTTGTGCACGCTATACATTATGGTCAAGTATGCGCCCTTAAAATAGCATAATGAACAACGCGCAACGCGCCACTGACTTTAGACTAGGTTTTTTCTGGTCAGTGGCGCAAGTGTTTAATGGAACAGCAAAATAGCACCAGGGATTGTTTGCGCCTGAACACGCCTCCTTTTTTGCGCTGAACCGCCCAGGGAGCGCAAGTTCATTCACTAGTTTAGCGACGTGCTTCTGTGGAGGGAAAAGCGCGCTTTGCGCGGGTGCAAAATAGGAATGACACATGCGTCGGTGTACAAAGTCAATTGCGCTGGGTGCAAGATAGGGCCCAAAGTGTAAAGCGCACGGCGCAGGTGCACTCAGGGCGTGTCCAAATCCACTTTTGCTATTTTAACGACGGAAAAACGGTCCATGCGCCAGGGTGCATTTTTGAAATGGGTTGTCCCTATTCTCATAATGAGTAATGGGCGTAACGTTCAATAAACCAATCTCGAGTGTCATCTCCCATTCCCTTTAAGAGCGAGATGCGCTAGCGCGATGGCGGATTGCTATTTACATGGCGTAATTTGTTGGCGGAAAAGCTGAACGTTTTTCAAGCAAAGAAACCGATCTGCTCTTGCGCGAAGTTAAACGTTTAGTTAGAAGTTAAATGAAGTTTCATTTTTATATTTATGTAGCCTACACAATAATATTCTTTTACACTGTAATCCTTTTGTTTTTAATATTTGGCATGTTTGTGTGATGCGAATAAGCAAAGTCAATGCGCACTGTGGACGCACCCAGAGGCGCAGTTTCTACCAACGCGCTCTAACAAAAAAATATTGCGCCATTTTAGACTTTAGACCAGGTTTGAGTTGGTCTATGGCGCAGTCTATTTTCAGCTCCTTAAAATCTTAAATTCACCTCTTTTTTAGACCAGCACGCCCATGGGCGCACTAACTGGCGCAAATGCATTTACTAATTTAAGGACGTGGTGCTGAACGGGAAAACGCGAACGGCGCCGGACGCAAACTAGCAAACACACTTGCCTTGCGCTTTGCGTCGCATTGCGCTGGGTGTATTATAGGGCCCAATGTGTTTAGAACACACACACACAAAATAAAAAAAAAATCAAGGTAAATATCACACATAATATTGTTTTTGTGCATCATTTCCAATTAATCTTTAGCAAATTATCCAAAAAGTGTGAAAATGCTAATTTAATTATGTGTACTTAGGATACATAAAGCTAAATGTAAAATAATCCTTTGAATGAGACAACAACAACAACAAAAAATCTAAAAATGTTTAAAATGAGATTTCCATCATTATTTCCACCACAGTATGCTATCAAACACACTACATCATTTGAGATGTGGTGGGAATTTTCATGGCTTTCTTTTTTTAAAAATGACAAAAATTCATGTATGTCCACTGTTGGACATAAGTTGTAACTAGACAAATGAAATAAAATAGCAAGAGTGTGAAAAGTGCTTTTTTCTGTGACGCAGTTTGGTCCAAACCACAAAAAAAAACAATTTTTTTAAATGAGGGCGACAGAGATGAGGAAGAGGGAGAAAGAGAGAGAGTAAGTGGGTGTAAGTGCTGTTCCATTTTTGAACTAACCGCCCGTGGTTAATTGGGTGTAAAAGTGACAAGCATCCTTGACAAAATTCGGTCATTTCACTTGAACACCAACAAACGCTCAACAGCACTTGACAATCTGAACAGCAAACACTCATCACAGTGACGGCAGAATGCTCATTCTGTCACCCCACACACGCATTTTAATTTTTACAACTCTATTAGCATAATAATCTCCATATTAAACCCATTACTGGGAAGCTGGAGCTTGTCACATGAATCTTTCTTTTCATTTATGCCATTCTTTAACATATCGTAAAATGTTGAATCCTTTGTATTGTCGAATTTCTCCCTGTTTCTTTATTATTATTATTACTTCTATTTTTGTACCCTTGGCAGGGTTGCGATTATGACTCATTCTTGAGGTCTTTGAATTTTCAAATGATCAGTTTTTGCACAGACCCTTTCTTCTCATCTTATATCTCATTCTCATTTATTCTGCCATTCTCTGACCAATCCCACTGTCTCTCCCTTCTCTTTCAAAACCTGCAGTACTGGGTTTGTGTTGGCAATGAGCTGATGTGGCAGGTCATGTTGGCTGCTGGTCATGTTCAGTCAGAACATACTCTCTGTTTCACTGAGCTATATGACCAAAGCAACTAAATTCTAGGACAAAAATACCTCAGCAATAATCTTCCGACAGTACAGCAGACCAGAAGAGACATGCCTTTTTGATTGTTTGTGTGTGTTTGTTTGATTGCATTTCTAAGACTGTTATTCTATTGAAATAGTTTTGTGTCTGCACTTGTCTCTAGTCTTAAAAAGTCAATATGAATTGTCATTTTAGTTCTGTAATGAGCAGCGTTGGGGAAAGTGAGTTTTAAAAAATGACCGATTGTTTTGCTTGACAAGGACCTTATTGCTCGGCTGGGATCGTGTAGAGCCATTTTGAAGCTGCACTGAAACTGCAATTTGGACCTTCAACCCATTGCTCCCAGTTGAAGCCCACTATATGGAGAAAAATCCTGGAATGTTTTCCTCAAAAACCTTAAATTTCTTTTTGACTGAAAAAAGAAAGACATGAACATCTTGGAGGACATGGGGGGTGAATAAATTATCAGGAAATTTTAATTCTGGAGTGAACATTTTTTAATACCAAAAAAAGTTATATTTTTGGCAAATGTAAAGGCCCATTTCACACCAACAGTGGAATGGCACATGAGAAGAAATTTCAACGCTCTTCAGCAATAAAAAGAAAAAAGGTGATATTTATCTAAAGTCATTTTTGTTTATCAGCAAAGACATTGGTTAATAAAGTGAGACTATAAAGTATTTGTATTATTTAATTATTTAGCTATTATTGCAGGTTTGCAAAATATTCTAGATTTTAGTTAGCATTTCACAGTTTTTATTCATTTTGAGGAATACTGAATCTGTAATTGTGCAAGTGAGATGAGTAAATGCATGTTCACAATTTCAACATGGGGACAGGAGAGCTGTCAGACAATAAATGTGAAAACAAAGTAACTTGCATCACTTATTTGAAAAAGTATATCAGATATTTTTCCGTAAATTTAAAAGTAATGCATTACTTGTTACTTGAAAAAATGAATCTGATTACTTAACTTGTGTTACTTGTAATCTGTTACTCCTGCAACTGGTAATGAGCAGTTTTTCAGAGTAAAAAAAAAGTAAGAAAAAGTTTTGATTTTATCCATTTGGGATTTGACTGGATGATGAAAAGAGGGTGTTTATAGAATAGACTGAATGGGAATTTGCTTAAAGGTGCTAAAGAGGATGTTTTGTTTTAGAAATTTTTGCAATATTACTTGAAACTTGTCTTTACTAACTGATACAGACTATTTATTAGATGCACTGAAAGGAATAATATTAATATACATCATCTGTGCACGAGATAGGGCCTTAAAAACATCAGCCAATCATTTACGCGATCATCGCGTAAATGATTGGCCCTCTGGCTTGTCAATCACTGCCATGACGTTCCTTGTGCAAGATGTGCAAGACGTGCGAGACGTGCGCGCTCCAGTAACTTTCCACACTCCACAGGCGCCGCATGCAATGTTTTTGTCAGGAGAGAGGAGTAACAACTGCAGATTATGAGTTACCTGCGGTGAGTCCGACATAATGAATCCACTAACATGACACAGCGAATGCCGGTGGTAAACACTCGTGTTCCAATACTCGTGCAAGAGTTTTGGGAGGCGTTCCCTTGAAATGAGCTGTGAAGGAGGGGGGTTGTTCTTACGCATGCGCTCATTTCAAAAACTCACTAACAGTCTTTGGATTCTCAGTCGATGAAAAGATCCTCTTTAGCACCTTTAAAGGGGTCATGAATTGAGAAATCAACTTTTCCTTGAGCTTTTGATATATAAGAGGTCATCGTGCTATAAGAATATCCTGTACGTTTCAGAACTAAGTTAGTCCAATAAAAGCTTTTATTGATACCAGGCCCATCGAACAACTGATCCTGGATTGTGCCCATCATAGATAGGTGAAACCCGGCCTCCACAGAAGAAATCAATGGCGACTTCATCATTTCAAGGTTAGCCCCGCCCACTGGCGTGTTAGTGAAATGAGGAGGAGAGAATAGCGATACAGGACAAGAAAAACATTACCTTTCAAAGGATCCTTATTCTAGGAATATGGTTATTTATTTTCAACAATGTGAATATCTCAGTTGAGCTTCATTTATTTGCGCTTTCACTGTGGATTCTTTGGTAAATCAATCGCATTTCAGTGCGATTGCTTGAAACAGACTTTTACGATATGGACAGTAATGCAACAACATGTAAGTAACTGTTAATTCTAATGCCTGATCTGATATGTAATGATTCATATACAGTCAGATGTTCTTTGTCTATGTGTCAGAGTAGATAGTAGGAAGAAAATAATCTTTTATTTAAACGGTGATTCAATTAAATAAAGAAGCAATCAAAGAATGCTCCCTTTACAATCACTGGAGCTGTCAATCAAACAGCGTGAGCTTATCAGTGACTGTTCTGGACATGCGCTAAAACTCCCGTTTTATTCAATGAATCTCTTAGTTACAATGCGTTTGTACTGTGACGAAAGCATTCGTTAGTGTGCAGAAATTGAGTTGCAATGACAAGATCACTGCTTTCATGTGCTCAACAGCATGTCTTTGATTGGCTACAATGTTCTAATGCCATAGCTATAAATGTAATGCAACACTTTTCACGGTTAGTTAACCTTGAGAGCTGTAATAGTAAAATGTGCTTAAAGTTTTCGAGAGAGTAATACTTAACTATTTAAAATGGAAAGATGTCAGCCAATCACAGCAGTGGGCGTTTACACTGAAGTCTCACAGTAGACACGCCCCTTAAAACAGAGCGTTCAAACAAGAGGGCTAAAATCTGGGTCAGAAAATCTGCCTTTATTTCTAAATTATGATGATATTTGATGTAAAAAGCATACTAACATTATAAGTGCACTCCATGAAACATTATAAAACAATTAAACAACGCAGTTCATGACCCCTTTAAATAATGGTTAATATTTTGCCAAAAAATGTTGCCTAATAATACTATATAATACATATTTGAGTAAGGCGGTGCCTCACAAAGGAATCATCATTTGGGGTTTCTGTGCATCAAAAAGGTTTGAAAACCGCTAGCCTAATCTACCACACATGAAAGAAAATTCAAAATACATCTTACACATTACAAGCATCTGAATTATGCACATTAGTATAAGATTGATAAAAACAATAAATTTTTCACCTTACTTAGTTCATCACCTAACCTTTAGACTTCATTTTTGACTCTTATGCTGTTTCTGATGGATAACTAACGACTATTAAATTGAAATCTATGCCTGCTTAACATTTACAAATAAGTACTTAGATAAGCCTGAATAAATGTCATTCTACAAAGCTCTCAGTGACATCTCACCGATCCCTAACCTCACTGGTCAGACATAAGCTGATCTCCCCAGTGACGAGAAAGGAGCAACAATCGTATATCTGCTTAAATGTCCTAGTTTTTCCACAAGAGACGAGTACCAGGCTGTGATACACCAGTCAGGATGTTGTAGGAGGGATTTATTCTGTTCTGTTCAGATAACACGAGAATATAGAATAAATTGGCCTCTCCACAGCCCACAGACAGTCCTGACAGAGAATTGAGCATTCCTGCAGCACCCCTAAAATTATTATTTAGTGTTAGATTATATTACATTATTCAGTACCATGGGAAATTGTATTAATTTCTGTGTTAAAACAGATAGAAAATCCACTTCCCAACATCAGATAGTATTCCAAAGTAAATAGTAAAGAAAAATAATATACAGTATGAGACTTCTATAATATTGCAATATTCCATTTGTTCTCACTTAGACTGCAATGAGATTGGAGACTTTACTTAGTTAAAGGAATAGTTCACCCCTGTCATTACTCCCTCTCATGATATTCTAAACCTGTATAATTATTTTTAGAAGAAGATAAAATAAGAGCTTTTAAAGAAATGTGACACTGATTTTTTCCATAAAACAAACTTAGATAGTGATCACAGACTTTAAGTTGCAAGAGTCAAAAAAGCACTGTTAAATTGGTCTATATGATTCATGCACTATATTACTGATAGCTTGAGTAATTAATACTCTGATCATCTTGATCTCGGCAGCAGCTCTCAAATCAAATATTTCGCTTATGATGACGTCTAGGGTATTACATCACGACACTTGGTTAAGAGACACTCAAGGTCTAATGACGTCTGATGCTACTGACGCCCAACATGCATCATATGTGACATATCGGATTAGTGAATTCGATCAGTGAATAATGAGTTCAGCACGAGGTCAATATAAACTTGTATTAGAATCACTGTATGGAAAAGATCTACTATTATGTTCTGTATAAAATAAATTAACAGCAAATGAGTGTGTAACAACATGATAGTGACTTTTTTTTTTCTTTTTCATTACATCTGAAATATTCTCTATAAACTCTATATCTCTATAGTTCTCATTAAATTTTTCATTCTAATTTTATAGAATGATTGAAGTCAAAGAAACCAAAACTATTTGATTACCAACATTCTTCAAAATATTTTCTTTTGTGTTCCATAGAGAAATGCATACAGGTTTGCAATGACATGAGAACAGTGGCGTGCAGTGGTGTTCTGAAATGAGGAGGCATTTTTTATTCATTTATGAATCAATATAAATTCATGCGCATTACTCTTAACGTTGACACATCTTCCTTGTTAAACGAACATTACTTTACATTACATCAAAAAAGAAAAAAAGAAACCAAATACAATTCTATTTTGTAATTTTACATTAACAATGTATTGTAATAAATGTTGTTCAAAAGCCAAGTCAATCTCATCAAGTTAGTGTTTTAAGCATTCCTACATTCATTCCAAAATAATAGCCTAACTAAAGGCTGTAACAATTTAAACAATATATTTTATTTGTGTATTGATGTTTTTCTTTTTAATAGTCAACTTAGGCAACATCAGTCATGCTCCGTAAACACAATGTATTTTTAATTTCACCAAGCTGATTGCACTAAAAAATGGACCATGCTTTCAGTCCATTTCAAGTTTGATTTTGACGTGACATAAAGCGGTGACATCTAACTGGGTGATTTGTGTACTTACTTTTCAATTAGTCTTCCCATTGATGCCATCATTTGTTCATTCAAACTGACGCGCGGAACGCGCACGTCAACAAGAGGCAGGATTTATCACACATCCAATCATACTGTGATGGAGACATTGCCTCCTCTCACGTGACTTTCCCCCATTCATTCTCAATTACCCCCCACAAAACCCACCGCACTCTGGGGGTCTAATGGTTTTCTATGAGTGGAAAGGGAGGCATGACTGCTGCAGTAACTTTACCTGCGGGTGTCGCTGTTGGGCAGTGTTCCTTAAAGATGCTCTAAGTGATGTCAAATGTTTTTAGGCCAAAACATTTTTTGTCACATACAGCAAACATCTCCTCACTGTCCGCTAGCTGCCTGTCCCCTGAACACACTATAAAAAAACGCAGTCTCTGTAGTCGCCACAAGCTCCGAAAACGGCAATAAAAACAAACTGGCGCAGCCTGGACCACTTAACATAATAAACATGCTCCAGCCAATAACCGACAAGAATGATTTTAAATGCTCGTTCATGACTGTTTCAGGAAGTACGGAGGGGAGGGAGGGTCTAGCTAGCCTCTGTTTTGTTTGACAACACTTCACAACAGGAACTTACTCCACCCAGGATCACTTAGAGCCCCTTTAAGAAATTAGAATGACTTGCTCTCTTTTAAATGTCATAAATTGTGTTGTTTTATACATAATATGGATTATTTTCTCATCCTATTTTTTTTGAGGAGGCACTGCCTCCCTTGCCTCCTCATAGGAAATGAGTAAATGCTGACATAATTAGCATTTTTGGGTGGAAAATCCCTTTAACATGTTAACTGTTAGATGTGAACAAAAAGAGTTCAAATCATTATATAATTCATTTATTAGTGCTTTGGAACACAGACATAAGGTTGGTCTCTTTTTAAATAATCATGCTATGCATAATCATGCTATGCATCAGGAGCAGTATTCATAAAACTTTTCATATATATTTTTTAGGAATAAAATCAAATTCTTAAGGGAAAAAAAATTGGGCCATGAAATCAAAATGTAAGTTTTTTAGCTTTTACTATGAATATGTTAGTCTTAAGGTTATGAATGTTCCAAACAATGACAAAATTCACATTTAGGAGATATATTAGCATTCAAAACTTACAGTCTCTCACTTCCGCAAAAATGGATCATGGATTTTCATGACATCACTACAGACTTCAGCTTCTCATCAAATTTTCTGACCAATCAAATGCTCTCTAGAATCTGAAGTCCCGCTCTCTCCTACACTATAAACAGACGCTGAAGCTGCAGCTGAAATCGGTCATATGTTCACACATTTACTAGTTTCTATATGGTGATTTGCACACAGTTCACTATATAGAGGATAGGGAACGATTCAGACAGCGTAAATATACTTTCCATTGACGCGAATGTAGTCCGTTTTCGCGTTAGTGTTACGTGAACTGCTGAGAGCGGTTCACATTTGAAATTTTCACATTTGAATTTTACAAACGATGCTATATTTTAAAGCAATATGGAGGAGAAACGGTTAGAGATTATGAGGAAACGCTATTGGCTATTTTGAAAAAAGGGGAGGGGGTTCTAGGTATATCTCACTCTGTCTTACTGTTTCATTGGAAATTATGTCAACAAATTGAATAAAGCTGTGAGTTCCAAGGTACTTCAGTGGGCCTTTAATGACCATGAGAAAATGTGGGTCCCATGGCCAAACCAGTTGAGAACCACTGATATAAACTATGCTTTGTTGTACATGAAGATTTACACTCTCACAGTATGTCAACAAAAAAAAGCACACAATCAAATATATGACCTCTTCTTACTCTTCATTCTGTTCTTACCTTCAGGTAACAGATGAAGATGAAGGTGAGAGGAGTGATATACTGTAGCACCAGCATGCCAGTAGTGTAGGTGAGTTTGATTTCTCTGGAGGGCCACTCTTCCACACACACCACCTTTCCCCTGTACTGCTCCTGAAACACTGAGGGAAGCTGCTTCAGAGGGGCATCTGTAACCCTGGAAAACAACAGAAAGGGTGTGGCCGTGAGGACAGCCAGGGCCCAGGTGAGGCTGATGCCCAGGCAGGCATGGTTCAGGCTGGGCCTCCATCCGCGCGGGTGCAGGATGAGCTGGTGCCTCTCAATGGCAATCAGAACCAAGGAGAAGATGGACACTGAGACAGAGCAGCACTGGACCAGGCTGTTGAGTTTACACATGACCGCGCCAAACACCCAGTGGTCCATAAAGGTGTAGATGAAGGTAAACGGCAGACACACTAGGGACATCAGCAGGTCCGAAACGGAGAGGTTTGCGATTAAGACGTTTGTGACGTTGTGAAGTTCCCTTTGCCGTGCAATGACAAGGATGAGAGCTAGGTTGCCCACAACACCCAACAGTACCACAGCACTATATGCAATCGCCATTACAACAAACAAAGAGTGGCTGCCGTAGCACTCGTCACCATATGCAATTGCGGAGAGGTTAGCAAAAGAGCAATTCGATAGTTCCAAGGAACAGTTCAGAGCAGCGACTGGTGGAATTGGTGGAAACAGGGCTGAGTCTGGCATTGTTCCGCCTCCTCTGCGGTTATTTGGTGTTGGTTTAAATCAAGTTATCTTAGACTCCTTCCCTCCAGGTAACAACCTTTCCAGGACCATGTTGTAATGCTGACAACATACTGTAGGGACATGAGAAAACATTTAAATCAATACTCACAAAAGACAAGACATCTCGACTATCATGTTTGATTATGGATCTATCCAGTTATAAAAATCAATAAATGTTCCCTTCTGTTTTATTTAATAAAGAGTTATTTATCACCTTTGTTATTGAACTCATTTATTTTGCCTTTTATTACACTTTTAAAGGGTGAGTCACTCTAATACACATTTAATTGTGCAATAATTACAAATCATTCAAAAGCATTTCTCAGGCAATTTATAAATATAAAATAATAATAATAATAATAATAATAATGTTTCCCATTTCTAAAAGCTATAATTAAGCCTGTGTTGGTGTGCATGGAATTGAGAAGTTAATTAAGATTTTGGCATGTGATTCATTTTATTTGTATATTTAAAATTAAGCCATCAAATACTCCTGGCTGAGCTACTGGTAATAATATGAATAAAGCAATTTGATTTTGGCACGTTGCCTACAGACAAGTGCATATCACACACACACACACACACACACACACGCGTCTAGGCATTTTCCAATGACTTCTAATTTTTTCATAGTAAGCTAATGATATATTCTATCCCCTAAACCCTTTCTGCATGTTTACTGCATATTCATTAAGACATTATTTAATATGTTGTTTAAGCCATTTGCAATTTGACCCACACAACTATTTTCTTCTTTAATATACTATATGATCACACATAGACATCATAAAGATGTCATTTTACTTCCAAACATAAGCACAGACACATTCCAGACATAAACTCTATGAATGACTCGTATTGGTCTATATATCAAGAGTGCGAAGCAGGTTGTCAAGGTAACAGAGGTGACAAAGCCTCCTGTTTTTAGGTCTCTGGTTCTTTCATCTCCTGCTCCCACTTCTTCTGTCTCTATCAGCAGCCAAATTCAATGCTTCAAATCCAATGGTTTATAATTCAGCATGTTCAGTTATTGTTAATAAATTGAATGAATATGTATTCGAACAACAGAAACATTACAGAAAGCCCAGCCGTGAATCTCTGACTAACCTTTCTTATTCATAGTAGGCCAATTCGCTTACAGTACAATAGTCTCCTGCACATGAATTCAATGGGATACGTAGACAACGGATAATCCCAGTAGACTGAGGCTAAATGGCAGGCCGTTCACATGCTCTGTCAGAGTATTCCCTTGACAGTACTGTTCTACAAAGTGACCTTATAAGAGTAGAGTGGGCTACAAAGGGAATATGCAAGCATTTGAAGCAGGTACTTAAATGTCAAGATGGAGTAGGAGTCATTCATTTGTCTTTGCATGTCTGTAAAAGGAAAATCTAATTAGGAGTGGAGAGAATTAAAAATGTATTCCAGTGACATTAAATTAGATTTCAGCTAATGAGAAATTGTTCAAAATCACAATGTCACTAAGGACCAAAGGAATGTATAAAGGTAGTTAACAATTATCATAAGAATATGTTTATTTTATTGTTACAGACAACATATGGCAAATGCTATGACAAATATTACACCCTATTGTTTAATGTTCCAGCGGAGCCTCATTAATATATAAACTGTGTGAATAATAGTCTGTTATCGCACTGACATTTATCTTTAATCATTTAACAGACTCTTTTATTTAAAGTGACTTACAAATGAGGAGCAATTCATCCTAAGGAGGTGGTAACATAAAAAGTGCTGCAATACGTTCCAAGATTCTTCTGAGAACTACACACTAGAACAGAGATAAAAGTGAGAAGCAGTGAAAGAAAGGTGTTTTTTAATGTGTTATTGCATTTGCAGTTTTGAGTCGAGTGCTCGTGGAAGAGATGTCTTTAGATGTTTTGTGAAAGTTGAAAGACGCTTGGCTGTTCGGGTATCTTGGGTATTTAATGCATGCACATATCTGGGTTATGTTTGCTTCAAAAGAATAGAGCATTCACTGAATGACAATCTGACAGGTCTGTTTGTCTTTTGAAATAATCTGTTAAAAGCCATAAAACCTTCCAGACAAGTTACACAGTTTAAGTCGGCATCTAAATTTCTAAATGCATGTTATCAATCTTCTTGTGAATGATTCATCCATGCATTCGTTTCATTTACTTATTTGACCTGATTTGAATCAAAATGTCGGTATTACGGTAAAACAAAAAACTTCTCTCTGATGATATATGCTGGACATCTCCAATTATCAAATCCTCATAAACTACACCCTTTCTTACAACCTACTGCTTGCATTCAGATCTTCCTCCATCCAATAAACAACTGATGGATTGAACCATGTCCTGACATTTTTTTAATCTTTTGGATCATTTGTTGGGTTTTTTTTTTCCAGAAAAAATCTGTTGCTACATTGCAACTTTAATGTAAAATGGTCCAGTGCCTAGTTTTAGGATCTGTCTCAATTCTCTTTTGCCATCTTTTCTTCACTCACTCTACACTCAAAAAAAAAAAAAAAAAAAAAAAAAAAATATATATATATATATATATATTTCAGCCTAAAATGACAATTTATTGTAATTAAAATTCATACAAAAAGTACAATAACCAGGTTTATATATTTCTCATCAATAAATCTGATTTGCTTAAATCCCATCCATTTTAACTAATTCAGTATTGCTTGTTCCACAGCCAGCCATGCACAAACCATATTCATACTTCTTGACTCAATAAAATTAATTGTTTTCACAATAAACAGATTTATGCTGATTCTAAGCAATTTGAATGAATTAATTCTGAAATGTTATTATTTAAATAAAATCAAATAAATGCAAATAAAATGATTTGTATGAGTGAAGAATTCTTACTTGTTTCATTTATGTGTGACTATGAGTCAACAACAAAAACATCACATTTAGTTTATTAGTTTGTTTATATAAAACTGGAAAATATGCAATTCAATAATGTAACATGTATATTCTGTTTCTGTCATTAGTTCACTAGTTTGTTCCCTTTATTAATGATTCCATTCACCGTTCATTCCTCGTTAATTAGTTAATTAATTCCTATGTGTATTTAAGCCATGTGTTTTTCTTAGTTCTTTGTCCTGTATCGTTTATGGAAGAGTGGTTGTGTACTCCTACATGTTTTTGTTTTTTTTTAAATAAAAATAAAGATGTCTCTTCAATGATTCTCCATTGTCATACACAGCCATACTGTTACACACATAAATCTTAAATTAGGCCTATAATATTATATTATATTATATTATATTATATTATATTATATTATATTATATTATATTATATTATATTATATTATATTATATTATATTATATATATATATATATGGTCATATAATTAGAATATCGTGAAAAAGTTAATTTTTTTATTGTAAATTATTTTTAAAAATGAAACTTTCATATATTCTAGATTCCCTACATGTAAAGTAAAACATTTCAAAAGTTTTTTTTTTTTTTTTTTTTTTTTAATTTTGATGATTAGAGCGTACAGCTCATGAAAGTCCAAAATCCAGTATCTCAAAATATTAGAATATTTCCTAAGATCAATCAAAAAATGGATTTTCAAAACAGAAAAGTTCAAGTTCTTTAAAGTATGTCCATTTGTACACTCAATACTTGGTTGGCAGCACATATTACAGCAAATGACTTGCTCTAGCACAAATTACAGCATCAGTGAAGTGTGGCATGGAAGTGATCAGCCTGTGGCACTGCTGAGGCACTATTGAGCCTTCAGATCATCTGTATATTGTTGGATCGACTGTTTCTCATCTTTCTCTTGAAAATATCCTATAGATTCAGAGGTCAGGCATGTTGGCTGGCCAATAAAACACAGTAATATCATGGTCAGCAAACCACTTGGAAGTGGTTTTTGCACTGTGGGCAGGTGCTAAAGTCCTGCTGGAAAAGGAAATCAGCATCTCCATAAAGCTTGTCAGCAGATGGAAGCATAAAGTGCCCCGAAATCTCCTGGAAGATAACTGCATTGACTTTGCACTTGATAAAACACAATGGACCAGCACCATTAGATGTCACGGCCCCCCAAATCATTACTAACTTCAGAAACTTCCCACTAGACGTCAAGCAGCTTGGATTCTGTGCCTCTCCAGTCTTCCTTCAGACTCTGGGACCATGATTTCAACATGAAATGCAAAATTTACTTTTATCTGAAAAGAGGACTTTCGACCACTGTTCACTGTCCAGTTCTTTTTCTCGTTAGCCCAGGTAAGATGCTTCTGACATTGTTTCTGTTTCAGAAGTGGCCTGGTAGTCCTTTTCCTGAAGAAGTCAGAGTGTGGTGACTCTTGATGCGCTGACTTCGGTTTCATTCTACTCATTGTGAAGCTCTCCCAAGTGTTCTCTTTCCCAAGTGTTCTCAGACAGTATTCTCAAGCTTGTGGTCATCCCTGTTGCTTGTGCACCTTTGCCTACCCAATTTCTTCCTTCTAGTCAACTTTGCATTTAATATGCTTTGATACATCACTCTGTAAACAGCCACCACATTCAGTAATGACCATCTGTGACTTACTCTCTTTGTGGAGGCTGTCAATGATTGTCTCCTGGACCATTGCCAAGTCAGCAGTCTTCCCCATTAGTGGGGTTTCAAAGAACAAGAGATACACAGAATTTATACTGTAGGGATGGTCATTTAATGAAACTCAAATGTAAATATTCTAATATTTTGAGATACTGGATTTTGTACTTTCATGAGCTGTATGCTCTAATCAGCAAATTAAAAAAAAATTTTTTTTTAAATGTTTTACTTTACATGTAGGGAATCTAGTATAAATTAAAGTTTCATTTTTTAAAATAATTTATGATAAAAAAAGGAACTTTTTCACAATATTCTAATTATATGACCAGCACCTGTATATATACACACTCTAAAAAGTACTGAGTAAAAACAACCCAAGTTGGGTTAAATATGGACAAACCCAGCAGGTTGGGTTAAAGGGCACCTATTATGCCCTCTTTCACAAGATGTAATAAAAGTCTCTGGTCTGGTGAAGTTTCAGCTTAAAATACCCCACAAATTTGCCCCTATTTGGGGGTGAGCAAAAACATGCATTTTACTATATTACTATATTGCTGGCTAAAAAAATAAATCCAAAATTGGTTGAAAAAAAATGGCTGGGTGAAAATAACCCAATCCCTGGGTTTGTCCATATTTAATGAGTGTATATATATACTCATATATAAGTGTAGTGTCCTAGTGTCCTATGTTTCTTATATTGTTGATGGTCACAAAGTTAATTCCCAACTGACCTAAGTAGGCCAGTAGTCCACATTACCCAGGAATTAGTCCATAGTTCACCCAAAAATAATAATGCGGTCACCCAAAAATAATAATGCGGTCACTATTTACTCACCCTGAAGTTGTTCCATAATTACTTCATGCTATTATTTTTTTGTGAGACAAAATAATACTGATAAGGATTCTTAATGCAAATATACACCAAAGCCACTGAAAGGCAAGCCTGCAACCTTTAGCCCAAAAAATGTAACGGCTTATGCTAAAGCTCTGGCGGTACGCAGGGAAGGAGTTTTGCATGGCGGGCACTGATGTCACTGCCATTACACAATAGGCTGAGAGGTGTCACACGTGATTAAGTTAGCCGTTACGCTTTCTCCAATGGTAAGAGACACAGACCCTCTTATCTCCCTATAATATACAATCTCTGTATACACTGATCAGGCATAATATTATGACCACTGACAGGTGAAGTGAATAACACTGATTATCTCTTCATCACGGCACCTGTTAGTGGGTGGGAGATAGATATTAGGCAGCAAGTGAACATTTTGTCCTCAAAGTTGATATGGTAGAAGCAGGAAAACTGGGCAAGCGTAAGGATTTGAGCAAGTTTGACAAGGGCCAAATTGTGACGGCTAGACGACTGGGTCAGAGCTTCTCCAAAATTGCAGCTCTTGTGGGGTGTTCCCGATCTGCAGTGGTCAGTATCTATTAAAAGTGGCTCAAGGAAGGAAGTGGTGAACTGGCGACAGGGTCATGGGCGGCCAAGGCTCACTGATGCATGTGGGGAACGAAGGCTTGTCCGATCCAACAGACGAGCTACTGTAGCTCAAATTGCTCAAGAAGTTAATGTTGGTTCTGATAAAAAGGTGTCAGAATACACAGTGCATCAGTTTGTTGCGTATGGGGCTGCATAGTCGCAGACCAATCAGGGTGCCCATGCTGACCCCTGTCCACCTCCGAAAGCACCAGCAGTGGCACACGTGAGCATCACAACTGGACCACGGAGCAATGGTGGAAGGCGGCCTGGTCTGATGAATCACGTTTTCTTTTACATCATGTGGATGGCCAAGTGCATGTGTTGCTTATATGGGGAACACATGGCACCAGGATGCACAATGGGAAGAAGGCAAGCTTGGGTCCTGCCATCCATGTGAATGTTACTTTGACACGTACCACCTACCTAAGCATTGTTGCAGACCATGTACACCCTTTCATGGAAACGGTATTCCCTGGTGGCTGTGGCCCTTTCAGCAGGATAATGCGCCCTGCCACAAAGCAAAAATGGTTCAGGAATGGTTTGAGGAGCACAACAATGAGTTTGAGGTGTTGACTTGGCTTCAAAATTCCCCAGATCTCAATCCAATCGAGTCTCTGTGGGGTGTACCGAACAAACAAGTCAGATCCATGAAGTCCCCACCTCGCAACTTACAGGACTTAAAGGATCTGCTGCTAACATCTTGTGTCAGATACCACAGCACACCTTCAGGGGTCTAGTGGAGTCCATGCCATGACGGGTCAGGGCTGCTTTGGCAGCAAAAGGGGGGACCAACACAATATTAGGAAGGTGCTCATAATGTTAATGCCTGATCAGTGTATCTTCAAGATGATATATCAAATAATTTAGATATACAAAGATGGTGCACTCATATTACTACAAATGGGAGAAAGAGCAACACACAATATGTGGAATAAGTCCGCTTTCTAAATAAGCGCCAGTCATCAATTGGTAAAGCCACTGTGTCACTGCAGCTAGCTGCCGTTAGAAGCTCCGGTTGCTAAAGAAATACTGAACAATTCTGTTTTTTTTTTGTGCCATGATTTGAGCATTTAGAAACAAAATTTATGAGACAATTGTGGTCAGATTTCACAGTTTATTTCAAATTTGAATCGTAAGCTTGGTAAACAGCTTTGGAGAATTTGATGTTTCCCCGTTCAAAGAGATCAGAGTCATTCTGTGAGTTGGGTCATTTCAATCAGTTGATCAGGTGTAGAAATCAGTCTGAACAATCAGTTCACAAATCAGACTGATTTGGTTCCAGATCAAGTTCAACTCACTCAATGATCCACTTGCAGCTCATATTATCAAGAAGCCCACCACTGAAAGAAAAAATCAGTGAATAATTACTTTCATTTTTGTCTGTTCCTCACGTAAAAATAGCATATGGCTTCAAACAGCTTATATGTTGTTGGTTTTTTTTTTTAGCTTTTTGTTATTTATTTCATTTTTTTTCTTTTGTAACTCACTTTGAATAAAACAGTCTGCTAAATGATTAAAGTTATTTTAATGAGAGACTCTCACAGTTTACATATTAATGGTTTCTCCACTGAACATTCAATAGTCACAGCATTTGCCATATTATGTTGTCCATAACAATAAAATAAACTCTTATTCTTCTATTATTATTCACATATTTTATTTATTACTGATTTATTACTTTACGGGAAAATAAAACAGTATTGTAATATTTGCCATTGCATTGTCCATATGTTCATTGGCCATAACAATAAAATTGTTACAGTCATTGATACTATGAACTGCAGTTGAATATAAAAAAAAAAAAGTTGTGTGAGTATTTTTCAAAATATCTTCTTTTGTGTTCCTTGGGCAAAAGAAAGTCATACAGGCTTTGTAAGACCAGGAGGGTGAGACAGATCTGTCATCACTATTCCTTTAAGATAAATTATGGCACTGTTGTGTCTCAGAAACTTGTGATTAACAATACAATATCAAATTATGGTCAGTACTGACTTTTTAATGAGTTAAACTATACAATTTTTTCATTTATTGTCAATGAATCAGCAGAGGCATTTAATGCCATGACAATAAAATTAGGTCATCGATTGTGGTCTTTCTAGAGCCCCGTGGAGAAACTCATTGAAGAAACTGAGAATGTGCGCATAATGAAGCTGAAGAAACTGAGAATATGCGCATAATGAAGCTGATATGAACGGCATTCAAATAAAGAATACGAGGAGCCTAAACAAGTTTCAAACATCTGTCAAGATATGCTCCCATCCAGAGCTGGGTAGATTATTTACAAATTGTAGTCAGTTACTGATTCCAAATTACATGACAAAAATTGTAGTTGGTAACGTATTCTATTACACATTTAAGGTAATATAATCAGACTACTTTTTGATTAATTTTAGATTACTTTTGATCTAACTCATCTAATCTAATTTTGATCTAATCACTTTGATTTAAATATAGAATAATGTTTTACCATAATGATATAAAAATACAAAGAACAAAAATATATTCCATTTTTTGTTATCCACAACATGAAGTGCAATAAATATTACATTACATCAGGGTTTCCCAGATGGGTTCGTAAAGGAACTGCAGGGGTCCATGATTTTGAAAATCTATTAAGTAATTAAATAATTAAAAATACAATTAATTATTTAAAATAAAAACAAATCCAAATAATAAAAAAAAAATTACTAAAAAAGATTAAATATTTTATTTAAAATATTTTATTTGTTTACCTGCATATGACATTTAACCAACAGAGAACCATGAACTTCATTTTATTATTATTATTGACCTTATTAACTCAAAATCTCAGGGGGTACTTCAACTGAATATATTAGGTCAAAGATGTTAAGCTGACAAAAAGTTGGGGAATTCCTGCAAATATGAAATGATGTGAATTTGTATATTTTAATGTGTTTGAAAGACAAAAGCCTTCTAAAGACAGTAACACATGGTTAAATGACTCACTGAGTGATAATTCAGATTACAGTTAATGTGTTCGTCAGGAGTTGATTAGATATGCACTGTTGCGATGTTGAGAAAACACTTATTAAAAGTGAAATTATTTCTGTAAATCCAGTGATCAAATGCTGTGTGGGTTTCAGTTTTCAGTGATCGGCACATGACTGGCTGATCTGTGTGTGCGCAATTCCACAAGACCTTCTGAATGCATAAGCAGTAAGCTTTTTTTAGAAATGAAAATTTAAAAGATAAACAATAAGTAGTATGGAGAATCAATGAATTATGAATAATTTACTGCCATTGTGAGAGCAACGTAATAATGTAATCAATAAAAAAGAGTAATGACGAGTCTGATTATGAGTATTTTAAAATGTATAATCTAATTACAAGTGCTTAATTTTTGGAATCAGATTACGTAATTCAGACATGATTACATGCCACTACCCAGCACTGCTCCCATCACAACTTGAAGCTTAAAAATACATGACTTTATGACAAAAAGAGCCAGTGGGAACCATGGGAACCAAATGAGACACAGAGACGAAAAGTACAAAAGGTACAAAAAGACAAGCACTGAGGTGAAGAAGGAGAAGGATGGAAGGATACAGTGACAAATCAACTGACAGAAGATGCAAGGAATAAGACTGGGAAGGAGAGGGTGGAAAAACAACTGCTATAAATATTATCTGACGCCAGTTTTTTAGTAGTAAAACTGGATCCAACATCATGTACAGTAAGTATATGAGCCAGTTGCAACTAAATATACCTCTAACCATCCAAATTTTGCAGGAGAGTGAAAAACAAAAAAATCTCAGAAGTACAAAAATCAATTCTCCAAAGTAGATTTAAAATTGTACAAATCAGTTTTAAAATCTGATTATGAAAAGTCTTTCATAACATAAAGCACCAGACATCCTTTGGCTTGAATGATGACACAAAATGAACTTTGATATTTTCAGTCTGCACCAGGAATTTATAGAGCACCATAAAAGACAAATTCACAGAGTATGAAAGCAATTACAATAATATATATCTAGTGTTGAAATACAATCTTGACAAGACAAAGAGATTTGCTTTGTGCTCACCAACACATTACCTTAATGTCTCCTCTTAACAATCTGAAATGTGCCATTAAATCCTAAAGAGAAAGATAAGCCTATCCAAGGAAAACATTTAGGCTAGGTGTGCGAGGCATCTCCTCACTGTCCTCTCGTTCCCACAGTTTCAACGAGAGCATTAAGATCAATTATTTCGCGTTATTAGCCTTCAAACTCCCGAGTTAAGTGCTTTCATTGAATGTACCGTAAACAGGTCAAAGTCCTGCAGGTACTTTAATCCTCATATAGCCTAATGATCCATTTCTTCTTGACCACCAGCTGCGCTCGGTATTGCGCTTTTGGACGCTCAAAGTTTATTTTATAACGCATTATGAAATGAGCGAAATCTATATTTCAATGCGTTTTCATCAGATGCCAAAGATGTTGTAGTGAACCGCATCTTAACAGACAGAATAACATCAGACATATGAAGGAAGAATGAACCGCATTGCGTGGCTGGCTGCTCCTAAATAATATATTTTCGTAAACGGAAAAAAGCAGAAATGGTCACGATCGAGTGGAGAGATCCGGCGTGTCTCCAATTAAGCGCGTTCGAGAGTCTTACCTGAAGCGCTTCACGCGCGGTCAGACTTGAAGGCTCACGCGCGGCTCCATCAGTCTGAATGAGTGAACGTGTGTGTGCATCACTGACACTTCTCCGCGCACACTGAACTGACAGCTGGCTCAACTGCGCCTCTGCACAAGCGTTACTCACGCGGGGGTCCATGGCTGTCCAAAAGCACCAAACGCCACCGATTCACAGCATCCCACCGTGATGCATTCATAACATGACACGTATTGAAGAGCTGTTGAAAACATGTCTCCAGTTCGTTTTTTCAGAGAAACTATTCACAGGACTTTATTGAAGCTTTGCACTCTTAAAAATAAAGGTTATCTATGGCATTATTGGTGAAGAAGAACATTTAACATCCATGGAACCTTTCCATTGCACAAAAAGGTTCTGTCACTTTATGCAGAGGAAGAACCAAGTCATTGTTTTGTAAGTCAGGAGTCTGGAGTCTTTGCATTAAAGCCTTGAGTCAAGTCCTGAGTGACAGGGACCAGCCTAGAGTGATCAAAACTCTGATCTTTAAGAAGGTAGTAGGCCATAAAGACTTTCCAAGTCAGGGTTCAAGTCCAAATCAAGTCTCGAGACATTGTTGTGACTTCTAAGTCGATAAGTTTAAATCGAGCCGCAGGTTTTCTTTGATTGTGTCGAGTCGAGTCGCAAGTCATCAAAGTCATACGACTTGAGTCCACAACCCTCATATTAAGGGTCTTTAATTACCACACACTAACATTTAAATTAATTATCTAATAATGCACTTATTGTGTACATACATGTTTTTACATTGTACTTATATTTTAAAAAATACTTGCATAGCAGCAAAAGTGTTCTGCAATACAGCATTAACACAATTTGTAGCAATTATTATTATTATTATTATGTAAGTACATTAAATACATCTAGTATGACCATAGGGGTCTTTATAGTGGGAAAAAAAGGTTCTTCAGATTATTAAAATGTAAATAGTCAAAGTCAAGTTACATGGCAATGGATAAAAACGAAACAGTTCCTTCAAGATACAACAGTGACAATGACTAAAAAGACAACCGCAAATGCAGAATAAATAAATACAGAATAAATAATACAATAATACAAGGTAAAGCAGAGTTGACAGTTAAGTAAGGTAAATAAATGAAGAACTGTCCAATGATATGTTCTTTGGGGATCCCAAAAATGGTTGTTTTAGTATCTCTTGAAAAAAAAAAAACCTTTTGGAACCTTTATTTTTAAGAATTAGATATAAGAAAACTATACTGGAGCTGTCAGAGGGAAAAGTTCAGTTACACATATGTGTATGTTGGTTTCAAAAATAGTCTTAAATTACAGGTAAATTAGGGGCCAAGCACCGAAGGTGCTTAGGCACCTATTGTTATTGTTGGCGTTCCGTACGCTTATTATTATTCTTCCGCTTCTTCTTCCGCTCTTGAAGTCTATGGCAGCCCATAGAACCGCTTGCGGGAAAGTTGTGAAATTTGGCACACAGTTAGAGGACAGTCTGACCTTTGTCCATAGCAAATTTGGAGTCTCTAACTCAATCCCTCTAGCGCCATCAGCTGTCCAAAGTTGCACTTATGTTTATGTTAATAACTTTTGAACCATAAGGGCTAGAAACAAAATTCTTTTTTCCTCTGATTCCTTGGGTCAAGACGAATCGATTGCACCATATGACGTCATTTTCCGTCATGAAAATTTTTCCGCCATTTTGAATTTTCTGAAAAACGTACTTTTTCGAACTCCTCCTAGGCCGTTACTCCAATTTTCACGAAAATTTAACCAGATCATCTTCAGACCATGCCGACAAAATGTTATGGAATTCAAGTTGATTTCTCAAACCGTTTTCGAAAAACACGCAAACGAATTGTACGTAGTGCTTGCGAAAATAGACATAAGGCTGTATCTCCGCAACGCTTTATCGTATTCAGACCAAACTTGGTAACTGTCATCACAAGCATGACCTGAGGCAACATGCAGCGTTTCGGCGTAGCGCCACCTAGTGGTGCGGAGATATGAAAAATGGCTATTTTTACTTATAACTTCTGATGGGTTTGGCCAAAAATCATGAATTTGGTCTCGTTGGATTCGGGGAATCATGCCGAGTCGAATGATATCCAATTTTCCCATATTGGACATTTTGGCCGTCGGCCATTTTAAATTTGGTGCTAAAATGCTGTATTTTACGAACGCATTAGCGTATCGTTATGAAACTCGGTATGGGTCATCAGCACAATGCCCTGAAGGAGCATACCAAGTTTAGGACCAGCGCCACCTTGTGGTCAAAAGTTATAACAAAATTTACAAAAATGCTAATAACTTTTGACTATATTAACCGATTGTAATGAAACTGTTTTCAGTAGATTCCTTGGGTCATGCTGAGAACATAGATATCAAACTTTCCATAGTCAGCTGAACTTCCTGTCCGCCATATTGTTTTTCTTTAAAAACCTACTTTTTCGAACTCCTCCTAGACCGTTGCTCCGATTTTCACCAAAATCGAACCGTATCATCTTCAGACCATGCTGACAAAAAGTTATGGATTTCAAGTCGATAAGTCAAACCGTTTTCGTATACCAGAGCAACGAATTTGAGGCATGATGCAAAAATGACTCTTGAAGCTGTATCTCTACAATGCTTCGACATATTCAGACCAAACTTGGTACGTGTCATCACAAGCATGACCTGAGGCATCATACAGTGTTTCGGCGCAGCGCCACCTACTGGAGTGGAGATATGAAAAATGGCTGTTTTTGCTTATAACTTCTGATGGGTTTGACCAAAATTCATAAATTTGGTATGGTTCATCAGGACAATGCCCTGAAGGAGCCTGAGAAGTTTCGGACCAGCACCACCTTGTGGTCAAAAGTTATAACAAAATTGACAAAAATGCTAATAACTTTTGATAATATCTACCGATTGTAATGAAACTGGTCTCAATAGATTCCTTGGGTCATGCTGAGAACATAGATATCAAATTTGCCATATTCAGCTGAACTTCCTGTCCGCCATATTGTTTTTCTTTAAAAACCTACTTTTTCAAACTCCTCCTAGACCTTTGCTCCGATTTTCACCAAAATTGAACCGTATCATCTTCAGACCATGCCGACAAAAAGTTATGGATTTCAAGTTGATAAGTCAAACCGTTTTCGTATACCGGAGCAAAGAATTTGAGAGATGATGCAAAAATTACTCTTGAAGCTGTATCTCTACAATGCTTTGACATATTCAGACCAAACTTGGTACGTGTCATCACAAGCATGACCTGAGGCATCATACAGTGTTTCGGCGCAGCGCCACCTACTGGAGTGGAGATATGAAAAATGGCTATTTTTGCTTATAACTTCTGATGGGTTTGACCAAAATTCATTAATTTGGTATGGGTCATCAGGACAATGCCCTGAAGCAGCCTGAGAAGTTTCGGACCAGCGCCACCTCGTGCTCAAAAGTTATAACAAACTTGACAAAAATGCTAATAACTTTTTTTTCTAATTGCTCACTGCTGCTGTTGGTCTGATGCTCACGGCCATGTTGGCTGGCTTCTTGTGCCGTTTTTGTGCTTGGCCCCGTAATTGCTGCTTGCAGCTATATTTATTATTGTTGCTGTTTTGAATTCTGTCTTCCACACTAACATTTCATACTTTTGTGATAGCTGCTAGGTAAACAAGCAAACAATAAATCACACCGGCATATACTCAGGCAAGAGTCAACTATATAATGATGATAGATTTTAGCCGAAAGGTTGAATCGTGTTCAACATTTTTCATAAATGTCAGGTCAGGGCAAGTTGTCACATGCATTTTAATAGTAAATTTATATACCTTTGTATACATGTTACATTTTTGCTGCTTCATAAATTGTTTTGTGTTCTTAATTGCTTTGCAGTTAAAGGTGCAATATGAGAGAATTTTGCAGTAAAATATCCAAAAACCACTAGGCCAGTGTTATATATTTTGTTCACTTGAGTACTTATAATATCCCACATGTTTCCAACTATTTGTAAATCGTGAAAAAATTGCAATTTTAACCAAGGCTCCGGGACGTGTGAGGAGTCGCCTGTCAACTGCGTCATACCCGCGTTAACCCTCGGTTTCCGGTTTTATTTTGTAGAAACCATGGAAACACCAAAGACGCTTTAATATATTACATGTTTAGACAAAGGAAAAACTGTTTTGATACATTTATAGACATAAAACGAATTATTCTTATATAGCTCAACACGTCAACACGCATTGTTTAAATCGAATTTTCTTGATTTTTTGCGAGTACCATGCTTCACCATTCCTCAGAGAAAAACACTATTTTGTCAAGTAGCTAACATAGCATAATCAGATGCAGCTTTATTTTTAGGAACAATAATACAGAATGTTCTCCATCATACAATACGTTTTAAAAATTAATTTCATGCCAATTATTAACACAAACCATCCAGTATTTAATATGATATTCTAAAATCGATCTATCTTACAGCAGTGTGTCTCAAACAAGTGTCTCACAGCAGCCACAGAGTGAACACACAGAGTAACGTTATAACATCATTTTCAACACTCTTAAATGTATCTAATATGATAAATAGAGCTGCTATACCTCATACTCATGACCGGAGAAGCAGAAGCGGCGCTGTGTCATAATAAAAGTTCAGCTGCTCGTGAGGCGTGTGTTGCGCAATCGCTCCAGCGGCCTCGTTCAACTCCCACAACACTCAACCTGCTCTGCTTCATACTACAGTAACGTTAATAATCTCATCCATGAACATGATTTCTTCCTGATTCCAATACCTATTCTTTTGCACTGTCTGTTAAGGTGGAGACCACATGTCCCAAGATTCCGCACTCAAACTTGCCGTCATCAAGCTACGCCTTTGTTTTGAATAGGCCTCTAGCGACCTCTAGCGGACAGAAAATATTACATATTGTACCTTTAAAGGTGCTAAATAGGATGTTTTGTTTTATACATTTTTGCAATATTACTTGAAACTTTACTAACTGATAAAAGACTATTTATTAGGTGCACTGAAAGGTATAATATTAATATACATCATCTGTGCACGAGGTAGGGCCTTAAAAACATCAGCCAAACGATTGGCCCTCTGGCTTGTCAATCACTGCCGTGACGTTCCTTGTGAGAGACGTGCGCAGCTGCACCCTCCAGTAACTTTCCACACTCCACAGGTGCCGCATGCAATGTTTTTGTCCAGAGACAGGAGTAACAACTGCAGATTATGAGTTGCCTGCGGTGAGTCCGACATAATGAATCCACTAACACGACACAGCGAATGACTGGTAAACAAACACTCGTGTTCCAATACTCGTGCACGAGTTTTGGGAGGCGTTCTTTTGAAATGTTGAAGCTGTGAAGGAGGGGGGCTGTTCTTACGCATGCGCTCATTTCAAAAACTCAGTCTTAACAGTCTTTGGATTCTCAGTCGACGAAAAAATCCTCTCTATCACCTTTAACATTTTGCTTAAAAGTCTATATTATTCACAGTGACAGCATGCCAGGCTACTGAGGAATTTTTTCACAATGTCAACTGTGTTTAATGACTTGTATCTTTTTTTTCCTGGGTGATAACAGTGGAAATGTTCAATATCTTTTGGTAGCAAAGACTTTAATTTCTCAGAAATTGGCGTTTAAAAATAGACCTACCCTGACAAATGCTGTGGAATCAGCTGAAACCCTGTAAAACGTTCCAATGTTCCACTGTAGGCGTGATGTGCAATGTGTCGTACTCTCTTGAGCAGCGCCACCTGGTGGAATAAATTAGCGTGACAGTGAGTGCGTGTCAATGGATACAACTGAGTTTTGAAGCATTCCCTTTTATACAAGTAATTTAACTGTTATATATATATATATATATATATATATATATATATATATATATATATATATATATATATATATATATATATATATATATATCTCACACTGTCTACTCAACCCCGTATAAGCAGATGTAAGCAAAATAACTGAATAGATTTAGTCATTTCAAGGGTTTAATTTCTTCAAGCACATTAGACCAACTACTATACTAACTATTACAGGGTCATCTTCAAAAATAATTTTACTGTCAATGTATTTATTAATTTATGTATTTCATTTGGACATGAAATATGAAATATACATAAAAAGTTGGTAAAACTATGTCGTCCAATAAATGGAAGTGCACAGGTCACTGAAGAGGGTTTGAAACACTCTTATTGACAGCTAGAAAGATGCTTTATAGATTTGTCTGCCAATTACATTAGCAGTAGCTCTGCAGCTCAAGCTCTTTTAAATGTCAGTGAACTTTTTCTCTGACCTGTTTGTGTGAGCTGTCACTTTTTATCTGCGTGGTTCTTTTTTTCAAACTTCTTTAAAAGGCCCAAGTCAGTGGGAAGGTCAAAATGGGAGAACTGTGTGCTGTTATTCACCCATGTGTGTGTAATGAAAAATGTGCAATGGCACGAAGCTTAAATCTACAAAGTCTATGTTTTTTTAGATTGCACTGGATACACTATAAGAAATAGAAACAGATAAATCTTTGTGTAGCCTTCTTTTATGTCCAAGGGGTTGATTTTATTAAAACAGATTTTTCAAAAAATTATTTTAATATTAAATCTGACTTTTCACATCTCTTGCATACAGACTTTTGTTTGACCGTGCCATTACATGATATAAACGAAGAGTAAAACAAACATACACTCATTTCAATAAATATTGCCTAAAAATTATTTTAAAAAAGAAAACAAAAAAAAATCAAAACATTTCCACCACAATGAACACGTGATTATGCTCGAGACATGTTACGTTTTTGTTTTTGTTTTTTTTTTCTTCTTCTAATAAAATGGTCGACTCGTGGTTTAGGGAACTTTATATCTAGTATTTTATGTACCTAATATGCACAATTATATCATATTTTCACACTATTTGGCTAATTTGACATTGTATACACAATTTATTTACAGTTTAGCTAGTCTACAATACACTATATATAAAGTAAATAACAGATTAAAAAAGACGAGACAGTACCTGAAAAGGCTGAGCTTCGCAGTCCGAATTGTCTCTATTTGGTCAGATACGAGTCTAAATAATAATTTCCCTATTTTAAAACTCGTCAAAGTGTTTTTATTATTATTATTATTTCAATTGCTCTGAAAGTTTCCAGTAGGATAGGACTATTTAGGTGTTAATTACTTCACAGTCCAGGTGAGGCAGCAGCACGTCTCGTGCGTCGTTCCTTTCTCTGTGCTGACCAGGACAGACCAATCACAGTAATTTGTCAATGTTGCAGGGGAAGATTTAAGTTTGCATATTAGATAACAATCCTTGAATTTTTTTAGTGTAAATAGCCTATTTACAGTAAGACAAAAACTGTTCTGAGAAGTAGGCCTATTTGTAGTTGTAATTTTAAGAAACTCCAAATTAATATGTTTGCATAAACAACCGAAAGAAAAAAATACAATATAATCAAAACTAGTGGCATTATTTATTTATTTGTTTGTGTAGCAACGCTTATGAAGCACGGTATGTATGACTTGCATTGCACGCCCTGTGCAATAGGTGGCGACACATTACACTTTCAAGAGTCTAGACGTCTTTTTGACGCACGCGAAGAAGAGTAGTTGAGTAGTGTTGTGGTTGTTGTTAGTGAAAAAATGGCGTCGTCCATGGGCGGAATGTTCACTGGTCAGCAGCCTTCTGGATCTCATCCACCTACAGGTCCTGGCGGTCCAGGTCAACCCGGGCTTCTCACAGGCCCTCCCGGTAACAGAGGGACAAATAACACTTTAGTAGATGAACTGGAAGCTTCTTTCGAGGTGAGGAGATCAAGAAAACTGCTGCTGCTAAGATGCCAGTGATAGTTTCTGTACAATTATTCCAAGAGTGACTCTTTGAAGCTTTTTTACATATTTAATATAATTATATTTGTTTTCTATGTAATATATAAGCACACGTTTTATGCATTCAGTAGAAAGTAATTGTTTGCTTGGTTATAGATGGAAACGGTGTCATTATTGTCAGTGGAGTTATTATTAATATATAACTGTTTCTGTTATTAATATATATATTAAAGAAAAAAATATAGATTTTTATTTTTTTTACATTTCTTTTAATATTTCTTTAATATTTTTTGTTCTCCCAGGCGTGTTTTGCATCTCTTGTCAGTCAAGACTATGTGAATGGGACCGACCAGGAAGAAATTCGGACTGGTAAAAATGTTTTTTATTCTTCTGCTGTTCCTTTATAAAAATGTCTGTAATACTAAATCACATTTACAAATAAAGTTAGCAGATTCTAAACATTAGTTTAAAATGCATTCATCATATTCATTTTTAAGGCACACCACCACAGATTATTATTAACCACATACTTCCTCAGTTGATTAATCACAGTTAAGACTATTGTTTTGCGTTGCAAGTTTTCTGAAATATTCTTTTGAATGTGCACACTGAAGTGAAGATTTCTGGCTCAAAATGGCCTTTAAAGATAGAAATTGTAATAGAAAGTGTAATTTGGATGTTTTCTTTCCCCTTGTCTGAAAGAAGGCATGTAATGAAAACAGATGGCCCAAAATCTAAGAAAAAAACCAAAAAAACAATGGTTTTACCTGTAATGTCTTGCCCTAATGACCATGCGTGTTCTGTATTTCAGGGGTTGATCAGTGCATACAGAAGTTTCTGGATGTGGCTAGACAGACTGAATGTTTCTTCCTTCAGAAGAGACTGCAGCTGTCTGTACAAAAACCAGAACAGGTAGAAAAAGAGGTAAACTCGTATTTTTGCCTTTGAATTCACTGAAGCATTGTTAAAAATCCAGCCATACATAAAATGCCACCTTTTACAGTTCCATTGTGACTTTTGTAACCGTATACTATAAAACTGTATGCTGTTCGATGTTTCAGGATGCATCAGAACTGAAGAATGAACTCCAGAGGAAGGAGATGCTGATTCAGAAACACCTTGCTAAGATCCATCATTGGCAGCAGGTGTTGGAGGACATCAACGTCCAGCATAAGAAGCCTACAGAACTACCACAGGGTCCACTGGCCTTCCTGGAGCAGGCCTCAGCAAACCTCCCCGCTCCCATGAAACCAAACTGATGCATGTTCAGAGATCCAGAACCCTTTTCAGACTGTGTTCCAGGGGCCACTTTCTCTCTCCACCCAGAAAACTGGACAATAAAGTCTTGTTGTAGACTCTGTTAGAGATGTGTGATGTGAAAACACGTTTCAAGAGCTACTAAAGGATGTTTAGTCATAAGGGGCTTGTAGGTTTGCCAGAAGGTGGTCATTTTGACAAACTCAAGAGTAATTTAGTCGTAAGCATACTTAAAATTAACTTGACATCAAATTAATTAAGTACAGGTGTTGTGTAGAGGAACTACAATGACTAGAAAGGGCTTTAGTTAGAGAGAATTAAGTGGTCTAAAAGTGTTTTTCCCCACATTGTTCTTATTTTATTAAAACACCTTTTGTTCAGGTTAAAACAAACATGTTTTGTCAGTCAAAAATATGCAAATACACTGACTTTTATTAAGATCTCTTTGGTTTTCCTGTGTTTCCTGGCATGGCAATCCAGCACTGTGGCTCCCTGGAATATTGCTTTTTTTTTTTCTTCTCAGTGCTTTATCCCCCCCCCCTTTATAACATGCTATAATCAATATAAGCAGAATTTATTTATTTTCCATTATTTTACAGCCACCCACAAATCCATTAACTTTCCATTTGAATATTTATTTCCCTTTTAGTAAAGTAAAAAAAAAAAAAAAAAATTTATATATATATATATATATATATATAAAATCAACTAATAAAAGCTAAGGCCTTTGACACATTTTGGCAACAATAAAACAACACATCAACTGATCATTATTAAATGGGTAAAAACCTATAACATTATATACAAAAATTTCACATTATTTCATTACAAAATCAAAAGGGGAAAAAAAATCCATAACATACTTAAGAAAACAAAGCCTATTTTTTTTAGACCAAGATTTTAGTACGGTGAGATTCATGACATTTTACCCTAATGTTATAATGCAATCTTATAGCAAATGTTGAAGAAAAATGTCATTACTATAATGTGGGGGCAAAAAAAAATAATAATAATAATTTGGAGGATGTGAAAAAATTAGAGGATTTGGAAAATGTGACCAACTTTTTAAAATTTGTTTTATATTAGGCTTCATTTTCTAAAGTCTTTATGCTATATATTATTCATCATGTGCAGATAGATCCAATAATATAATAAAAAAAATAAACCATTACATGTGCAAACATGCAGGGAAATGAGGTCCATTATAGTGTAAACATGACTTTTAAAAAAGTGTGTTAATTAAAATAGAAGTAAAATATAGTGAGATGAGCGTGTTCCCAATAACATTAACATAACATCTGTGCTAATATTGCTGCAACATTTCAAGTATATTAGGACAATATCCCTCCCTAATAAAAACAATATTTCTTCGAGTATGTTCAGGTTGTAGCTGCATAACCCGTATAAACAGCATGATCTCTCATTTGCAGTATTCAAAATATTTAAAACAGAAGTGATTTTAAATAAAAAAAAAAATTAAATGTTAAAACACTCCACTGAAGTCTTTGCTCTGTACATTCCTTGCTCTTGTCTTAAAAAGGTTTAAACCTTTGAAAACGCAGTCAATAATGCCCCAGATAGAACAAGACAGAAAGCAACGATGAGGACAATGTAATTTCGCCAACCCTGAGGGAGAGAGAGGAAGAAATGGGGAGTTCAATACAAAAAGTTAAAAGCAATAGACAGCGGGAGCAGAACTCATACACCATACACACAAGTAATTACCTTCACTTCTTTGAACACTACAACACCCCAAAGAGCTGCAATCAGTCCAGGAACCTGGAATGGAGCAAATGTACATTATTTGAAAAAAGAAAAAAAAAAATGCAAATGTGAAATGTACAAAAAGATTCTTTTGAGATCGGTCACTCACTGTGGTGATAATAGGGAAGCTCACTACAGCACTGAGATAGTGGTTGGCTAGGAACCAGCAGCATGTTGCCACACCCCACATGATGCCAGAAAGGAATCCTACATGGAAAAAAAAAAAAAAAACATCATTCTATACAAAATGACATTAAAGGTGTGCAGAAGAAAGATAATTCAAAAGGAAGCGCAAATTAAATTGAGGTGATGGTGTTTACCTGGCAGCACTGCTTTTGGAAAAACTTGTGGTTTGTTTTTTTTGATGGCACAGTACAGGAGGAAATACACTGTACTAGTGAGGAAAATCCCACTATATTGTGCAAAGACGTAGTCCAGATCTAAATACACAGTTTACATAAACAAAATGCATTATAGTTCATAATTAAGAATTCAAGCAATGCTTATTCATGAGGTAATCTGGATTTACCAAACTGGCTAGCCCCATTGTATTGGCTTTTTGGATCATCTGCATGATTTTTAATGTATAGAACTGGAACAAACGATGTCCCGTACAGCACTCCAGCGACGACAGCAAGAAACGTTCCACTGCAAGACATAACATTCAGAGCTCTTATTATACAAATAGTTAATGAATGCATTATTTTTATTAGAAACAGTATATGCATGCAGATACTCTAATAATTTAATTAAAATTTTTATTTTAGTTTTTCATTTTTTCTATTAGTATAAAAAAGGCTGATTTTGAATGTGGTATATCTGTAAAATATAGATGCTGACGCTATGTAAAGTAAATGAAATTATTAATTCAATATGCAAGATAGAAGTGTGTACATACACAAGACGTTTGGTGCGTGGTTTTAATGCATCCACCCAGGAATCATCTGTTGTCACCACAGTTTCTGAGTTCACAGTCTTCGGATTAAAGTGATAAATTAATTTAACATGCAATATTTAAAAATATACAGAGCCTCTAAAGGGACATGGTGATGGGAAAAATATATATATTTAGACACTTTTCTGTTCCTCTGAGAAATGCTTTTGGAGTTCTTTTTCCCTGGGAAACATTGTGTTGAGTTTCTCTGGGAACACAGAAGCATTGAAATATAACTTTTCCTCCAATCCCATATTTTTCCCCCCACCATTATGTTCCCTTTTAGGGCCTATGTAAAAATTTCACAATTTTTAATGTGTCAACATACGTGGTCTATTAGTAAAGGGGTTTCTTCAGATGTTGATGAACTTTGAACATCAGTCTTCACAAAGAAAAAAACAATGGCACTGTAAACATGTACAAAATTAAAATAATTAAAAAGGGGGAGGAAAAAAACAGAACAGACATTATTTAAAATAATGAGACTTAAAAGTAACATCACATTCAGTTGCATACAAAAAAAAAATAATATGAATGAATCTCATTTACCTTACTAAACAAAGACCTGCTCCACAGGAGTTCAGTACTGGTTTGGAAACGGTCTCAGCACCAATACCAAACCAGCCAAACCTAAAATAAGCAGCAACAGTCAGTGTAAGAAGAGTATCTTAATAATAAATTTAGCAAATGTGAAATTTATAATGGTTGCAGTGCCATTTTACAACAAATCAATCAATATAAAACATAAAACGTTCCTCAAGTGGATTCTGAAAGCAGATTTTGCTTACCGTGAGCTGGCCCAACCCATGAGCAAATTAAATGAAGCCCATATAAGAAGCCCAAGACCAAGCCCAATAGTCTTTACGATAGGAACTACAGTTATATTACCTATAAGAAACATTGACACAAACATGTGACAGAATTTCATCACTGAAAAACATATTCACACAATCTATATCTCAAGCAGTAATTACCAAATGCAAAATTATACTGGCATATTAAATAATTAGATGTTACCAGTAGCCCAGATGGCTCCTCCCAGCATAACAAAAGGCCAAAATTTTGGACTGTTCAGAATGATGTTCACCACTAAGGAGACTGTCCATATAGCAGCACATAGAATCCACTGGAAAAACATACCTGCACATATACGCAGTAGGGTGAACTAAAATAATTGAAATATACTGATAACTTTCTCTCTTCAGTGTGTTTTCAAAGCAGTATGATATACAGTAGTCAACATTTGAAGTGGATCAAAACCTTTCATTAAAGCTGTCCTTCTTAGGATAACTTTGATTAACTTTTTTGATCCACAAATATTGACTACTGTACTATTTCAAAAAAAAAAAAAAAAGATTTATTATATGTCCTCTGTAAGGGACATCAAGACCCAGGTAACAATTTTTAGTTGCCAAACTTCCCTTAATTTTTTGATAATAATTGGTTTCTTTTTTCTTCTTTTTTTTCAATGGGAAACAAAAAATTAACGTTAGTGTAACATTCTGTGTTTGTTGGGGTTTGATGTGTTCTCACCTGTTGGGGTCTTGGGGGAACACTACAGGTAAACAGGTTGAAAATATTCTTATGAAACATTTCCAAGGTATTACTCTGTTACAACATTTTTTTTTTTTTTTTTTTTTTGCCTAGGACTCCCAGAGTCACTAGAATCAACACTGAAATCTACTAAAGTCCATCTGTTACTTAGCAATATAGCTAACGCTATTACAACATTTGGATGGGAAAAACGGGATACAATTCTGTCATCATTTACTCACCCTTGTGTTGTTTCAAACTTTATGACTTTCAATGAACACAAAAATAGATTGATACTGAAGGTTGAATAAATGGAAATATACTTATACATTTTGTCTAACCATTACTTCAGGGTCATTTATATTGACATTTAGTACAATAAACATTTACTGAGACATGAAGAAAAGTCAGTTGAGAATCACTGAACAAACACATCAACAGAAAGGCAAAAAAGCACAATAAAGTGACAAAAATAAGAAAAGATTGACTAACCATCACCAGTGTCTATCTTTTTCACTGGTACGAAGTTGCTCCCGAAAAAGACTACGGCCACGGCGCAGGATACGAATCCATAAGTCAGATCAGACGAGTTGGTGCTGTTGGATTCTTGCTGAAGCTGCATGGACGCGCTTGGACCGTCTGACAGCTCCTCTACTGCATCACAGTTACATTACATTGTGTTTTACTCATTAAATTCAGCAAAGTATTCAAAGCAGTAATTACTTTTCTACCTGAGTGTGAGTCCAGGTGTTGCGCGACGCCGGTGCAGAGCACACAAAGGAGCGAAATGATAAGTACAGCCACGCGATCCATGTTGGATTCACACGCAACAGCATCCAAACAATTCACAGATATTCATAAAAACTCATTTCATGAGGAGGATTTTACCGCTGGAACAAAGTATTCCAAACGAGAGCTGCTCAATGAATATGTCCTGACTTCCGTGTCAGCTGACAGTCACATGATCACATGATTTTGGACGCATCTTGAGCACGTGTGGATGAACCACATGCTTGAATATGATTATCACTGACATTTTCACTGTTAGTGGGGAGGCGTTATTTGCTGACAGTGGGGTGGTTTATAAAGGAGTGAAAAATAACTTCTTTGTATTTCAGTTTAACAGTGGGGTTAACTATTTGTCAAGGTTTTCTGAATGCACAGCAAAACCCCCAGAGTTAAATCAAATCTGCTTAGAGAACATATGGTCCCTCTCTACAAAGAGTTAAAATAACACTGAATCAGAGTAAAAATGAATGAGATAATATGCTGTTTGTGGAGTTTTTTTTCCAGATATTGAGAGATTTAATGCATTTTAACTTCAGTAAATTTCATCTAAGCCTGTGGCTGGAAGTCATTTGTAGTTATTTTGTTTCTCTTCAGTGATTATGCTTGTTAACAGCAGGTGTTCATCACTAATGCTCAATTATAACTGAATTAATCACTTAATTATCTCATTAATTTCAACTCTGTTTCAGTGTTACTTTAACATATAGAGAGGGACCATATGTAATCTAAGCAGAGTTGATTTAACTCTGGGGATTTTGCTGTGTGTGGTTGTTAGTGTGTTGCTGGGCTTTTCGGAATTATTTTTTCGCACATTGCTATGTGGTTGTCTGGATGGTCTATTGAGCACCTTGGTTGCAGCTTTACAGTATGTTTTGCATCTTTACATACTGTGAGGGCTTGTGTGCATCAGTGATGCACAGAGCTACACCACTGGTACTTCACATCTACTGGTAGGGTCACCCGTAGTGGAAAGGTCTCAGCTGAGATTCCAGACTAAAACAAACCTGATTCTAGACAGTAGCAGATTGGCCTGATGTTCCTGGCACTGCATGGCAGAAGTTCACAGTCTTGTAGCAATGGAAACAACACCAGAATTAGGCTACCTGAATGGGAGAAACTTAAAACCGGTTATATAAGTGGAAGTCATGGATCAACGAAAACAACCATTCAAACAGAATGAGGAAACACAATATGGTTTAAAATTAGTAAAGGTGTAAGCTGCATTCTTTCTTCAGCACTGTATTTCATTATTGTTTCTTAAGTACTTGTATGCTTGTGGTAAACATGAAATAAATCACTTCTAAAATTATTTCTAAATTTAGGCACATTATTGCATTAATACTGTTAATTGGAGCAATGAAAATGATCTAAATACAACAAATAAATACCTAAATTTATACCTACCCTATTTATAACAGATATCACAGTAATCTAAACGTCATAAACTGAAGATTAATAAAGCAGACGCTCTGTAACAAACTTATTTGTGCATGAATATCAAAATGTGCATGTTAAACAAAAAAAAACTAGACAGTTGTCAGTTGATTAAAATATTTAATCACAAATAATCACAGATATTGTAAGTGCTGAATTCTGACTTTAACTATTTTCCTGTCAGCATTTAATGCATTCTTAATGAAAGACCACAGAATATATAACAATGCTCTATTAGCATTTAACTACAAAATGTAAAGAAAAACTAAAACTATAAAACATTAAACTAAAAGCAAAAACAATCAGCATGAAAAAAAAACAGCATCAGAAGCTCAAATTTATAACACTGTGTTGTAAGCACAATGAGATTATTGTGAGTCTATCAAATATAGGGATTAGTACTACACTGTATCAGTCAAATCTTTGGAGACATTGGTATTGTTGTATTTTGTAATTCTTTGTGTGTGGTAGATGCTGTGGGTTGTATATGTTGTCCTATTGTCTTTCCCCCCCCCTCTTCCTTTTTCCTTATTAAATTTGGACCTTGAGTCTGTAATAAAAGATGGATTGATTGATTGATTGATTGATTGATTGATTGATTGATTGATTGATTGATTGATTGATTGATTGATTGATTGATTGATTGATTGATTGATTGATTGATAAGCTGCCAGAAAGCTGTTTTAGTATGTTGTTGCATAGGTGAGGAAAAACATTTTTTTTTTCAAGGTGTCCTCTTTTTGAGTTTAATTTCTTATGTCTGATTGTATTATTGTCAGAGTTCTGTAATGTTTTATCTGTGTTTGTTTTACTATGAGTTGGTTTGGCTTTGTTTTCTGTTTGCTTGCTCCCACTCTTGGTTTGTCTCCTTGGTTACGGATTGATTAGCTTACACCTGCCGCTAATTTCATGAATTAGTTTGGTCTATTTAAGCCATGTGTTCTTTTCAGTTCATTGTTTGTTATTATCATATTAAGTTGGCTGATTCTGTTCCAGTCCCTGGTTTGCCAGACATTGGGAATTCACACAAAAAAAGTGCACATTATCACCTCAGAGAGGGGAAAGGCACTAAGTGCGTGTGATCAAAGCCACTGGAAGGCAAGCCTGAAACTTTTAGCCAAAAAAGCGTAACGGCTAATGCTAATGCTCCAGGTGTGGCAGTACATAGGGAAGGAGACCAGAGGCCATTACACAATAGGCTGAGAGATGCCGCACATGATTAAGCACAAGCAATACATAAGCAATACACCCAACTGGATGCCCGAAAATTACCTATCTGTACCCGTTAACACTCAAGATGAAACCAGATAAATTCTATAAATTAAATAAAGAATATAAGATAAGAATAAAAATTCTCAAGAAAATATCAGGTGTACTCCAACCCGCCACTCTACTGCTGTCTGTCAGGGAGGTGGCACTTCACTAGTGCACAGGAGGATGCGACACCCCTAGTGGAATGTGCTTGCACTCCCAGGGGTCACGCACACTGTGTGCTTGGTATGCCAAAAAAATGGCATCCACAATCCTCTGTTTGGAGTCAGCCTTTTCCCTTCTACTGTCCCCCAAAACAGACAAAGAGCTGCTCCCGAGCGTATGTGTAACGATCACCGTCTGCTCCTGTCACTCCCCGGACTACACTTCCCACAATTCTCTCTGCCAATCACCTGCACTCACTCCACCAATCACTACACTAATCACCACATCCAGCTGCCATGCATTACCTGGACTATAAAAGACTCACACACTCATCACCTGATCGCGAAGTCTTGTTGTCACTTGTGTCACATTTCTGAGCGTTTCCTTGTATCCTGTTTGCCTGTCTGTGATTGATTTTGCCTGATTCCTGTTTTACGACCCATTGCTGCCTGCCTCGATCCTTGCCTGTACCCTGACTACGACTCTGCCTGTTCCTTATTGCTCCTGTTTGTTCCTGTTTGACCCTGCCTGAACGACCACGCTCACTTCTAAATAAACGCTGCACTTGGATCCCCTGCCTGAGTCTCCCATTCGTAACAGAAGACTTAGATCCAGCAGCTACCGTGAGTGTTCCTGTCTCAACAATTATGAATCCATCCGCCCAGTTGATCGGTCTCCGTCAAGGAGACAAATCCATTGAAGATTATGTTTTGGACTTTATTGAACTGGCTCCGTTAACATGCTTTGATGAGTTATGTCTTATGACATTCTTTCGCGGGGGACTGTCTGAACCGCTCAGCTCTATTATGCCAATACATGAGCCAAATGGGACTTTAGAACAGTATATAGAGCTGGCGTTGCTACTGAGTGGATCTCCGTTTACTGTGGGTGTCGCGGAGGAACGCGATTCCTCGTCTGGGTGTGTGCTGGCCGCCGCGGCAGATGACACTCACCAAATGGCGGCCGCAACAATGAGTCACGTCTCCGCTGATCGCCCAGAGCAACGTCACGTCTCCGCTGATCGCCCAGAGCAACGTCACGCCTTCGCTGATCGCCCAGAGCAACGTCACGCCTTCGCTGATCGCCCAGAGCAACGTCACGCCTTCGCTGATCGCCCAGAGCAACGTCACGCCTTCGCTGATCGCCCAGAGCAACGTCACGCCTTCGCTGATCGCCCAGAGCAACGTCACGCCTTCGCTGATCGCCCAGAACAAAGTCACGTCGCCGCTGATCGCCCAGAGTCACGTCAGGTCTCTAGATCAGTCCGGGAGCGGAGAGGGTTGCGTTCCAGTGTGACCGATCCACCATTGATTTCAGTCCGAGCAGCTGGCATCCCCAAGTCTCCGTCGGCCGCTTCGCTCTCAAGCCTGGTGGCCACTTCGCTCTCCGCACTCAAGTCTCCGCCGGCCACTTCACTCTCAAGCCCGGTGGCCGCTTCGCTCTCAAACCCGGTGGCCGCTTCGCACTCAAGCCCGCCGGCCGCTTCGCACTCAAGCCCGCCGGCCGCTTCGCACTCAAGCCCGCCGGCCGCTTCGCACTCAAGCCCGCCGGCCGCTTCGCACTCAAGCCAGCCGGCCGCTTCGCACTCAAGCCAGCCGGCCGCTTCGCACTCAAGCCAGCCGGCCGCTTCGCTCTCAAGCTCGCCGGTTGCTACGCTCTCAAGCTCGCCGGTTTCAACGCTCTCAAGCTCGCCGGTTTCAACGCTCTCAAGCTCGCCGGTTTCAACGCTCTCAAGCTCGCCGGTTTCAACGCTCTCAAGCTCGCCGGTTTCAACGCTCTCAAGCTCGCCGGTTTCAACGCTCTCAAGCTCGCCGGTTGCTATGGACTCTTGTTCGCCGATTGCAGTGGACTTAAGCACCCTGGACGCGATGGACGAAATGGCTGCTTTGCCAGTGCCCACGGGCAAGATGGCCGCCCCTGCGGTGCTCAAGGACGCAGGGGTTGTTCCAGCCATTGAGTCCGCTCCAGCCAGTGAGTCCGCTCCAGCACAGCCTGCTCTCCTGGTCTGTCCTGTCTTGGCCCAGAGGGCTGTGCTCACTTTTTATGTCTTGGCTGTCCTACGTGCGTTGAGGAACTCGAGCTCTACTGCCGTCCCGGAGCAGCCCGAGCCCGCTGCCGTCCCGGAGCAGCCCGAGCCCGCTGCCGTCTCGGAGCTGTCTGCTCTCCCTGATACGGCCATGGAGGCCGTCACCGAACTGCCCGCTCTCCTTGATACGGCCATGGAGGCCGTCACCGAACTGCCCGCTCTCCTTGATACGGCCACAGAGCAGCCTTGGTCGGCCCTGCCACCACCGCCTGGACCATTTGCTCTACCGCTGCCACTCAGGCCATCTGCCCTGCTGGCGCCACCCGAGCTCCTTGCCCATGAACCCTCCAATGCCTCCCTTGATTTCCCCAAGAACTTTTTGGGTGGGGGCAGTATACCTAGGGGTGGGGAGCTTGTGGGTGGGGACCCTGCCCGGTCACTGCCGTCATTGGCCTTTGAACAATTATGGCCGTTTATGGACCCTAACCTGCCGTGGTTACCCAAGCCACCTGACCTACTGTGGTTACCCAAACCATCTAACCTGCCATGGCTGCCTGACCCGCCTGACCTGCCGTGGTTGCCCGAGCCACCTGACCTGCCGTGGTTGCCCGAGCCACCTGACCCGCCGTGGAGTTATGGCACTCCTGACCTGCACTGGCTGCCCGTAGCACCTGACCCGCCATGGTTACCCGTGGCGCCTGATCCACCATGGCTACCCTGGAGCCTGCATTGGAGACCATGGCCCCGCTATAGCTCCAAGGTACCCACCCTCCCTCCCTATTCGTGCCTTTTACGTCGCGAGGACGCGCCTTCCGGAAGGGGGGCGTTATGTAACGATCACCGTCTGCTCCTGTCACTCCCCGGACTACACTTCCCACAATTCTCTCTGCCAATCACCTGCACTCACTCCACCAATCACTACACTAATCACCACATCCAGCTGCCATGCATTACCTGGACTATAAAAGACTCACACACTCATCACCTGATCGCGAAGTCTTGTTGTCACTTGTGTCACATTTCTGAGCGTTTCCTTGTATCCTGTTTGCCTGTCTGTGATTGATTTTGCCTGATTCCTGTTTTACGACCCATTGCTGCCTGCCTCGATCCTTGCCTGTACCCTGACTACGACTCTGCCTGTTCCTTATTGCTCCTGTTTGTTCCTGTTTGACCCTGCCTGAACGACCACGCTCACTTCTAAATAAACGCTGCACTTGGATTCCCCTGCCTGAGTCTCCCATTCGTAACAGTATGAAATGCTCTGTCCAGTCCAAATAAATGCACAAAGCATGCACTCGACATAACAAGGATCAGACTTGATCTGCCTCGACATGAGTTGATCCCTAAAAAGGGTAGTGGGAACTTTGAGCACATAACCAGGCCGGGAAAAAGGGTAGTGGGAACTTTAAGCACTTAGCCAGGCCGGGCTCTCAGGACAACGTTAGAGTATGCCTGCATAGTGATGTGCTCCAATAGCGGCCACAAACACCTTCCAGGTGGAGGGAGATGACCGCCTCGCCAGCCTTTCCTTCAGGAAAGAAAGCACTGAGCTGATAATGCATGTCTGTGGGCCTTAACCTTGGGAAGAACACCAATTAGTGAAAAGATGTCACTCAAAAGCAAACAGCAGCCTTGTAAGGCAGGGATGGACAACTCCGGTCCTGGAGGGCCAGTGTCCTGCAGAGTTTATCTCCATCCCTAATAAAAACTCACTTGCCTATAACTTTCTACTAATCCTAAAGACCTTGATTAGCTGGTTCAGGTGTGTTTGATTAGGGTTGGAGCTAAACTCTGCTGGACACTGGCCCTCCAGGACCGGAGTTGTCCATCCCTGTTGTAATGGGGTCTCTGACCCACTCAGGTCTTCCACATACTATCCAGGGACCAGACGTTGAGGTTCCAGGTTGTGCCCTGCCACTGAGAAAGGAGGTCTTTCTTCAGGTGAATTCGCCAAGGAGGGGCTGTCGCGAGGAGCATGAGCTTAGAGAACTAAGTCTGTCTGGGCCAGTAAGGCGCAACCAGCAAGACTTGCTTTTCGTCCTCCCTGATCTCACACAGTGTCTGTGCAATCTGGCTTACTGAGAAGAGGAACACATATTTGCATTGTCCCTGGGGACAGTGTGCTGGAGCTTTGGTCAGAGAATACCATAGAGGGCAGTGGGAGGATTCCTGGGAAGCAAACAGATCTATCTGTGCTTCACCGAATTGACTCCAGAGTCCAGATGAGCTGAAATGCCTGGGGATGGAGTCCCCAATTTTTACATGGAGCGTCACCTGTTGCATGAGGGAGTCCGCTGTTTGATTAAGGTCACCCGTGATGTGAGTGGCATGCAGTGGCTTCAGTCACTGCTGACTTCAAAGGAGGAGATGGCGGGCAAGTTGTGACGTGTTATCCACGCATCCAAACACTGTACAAAGGGCACTAAGGGCACAACAGATTTTGTTTGCAACATACCAGTGGTGGATGCATTGCAGCGAGGTGGAGCAGGGGTTGCAACATCGGGATGCTTCGCTTACAATGGTTGAGCAAGCTGTGCGTCCTCGATACGCGTCACACCTCAGGAACGCTTTGAAGCCTGACTGGGGTTCTTAGTGCTGGTCTGGTGGGCAGGTGGTGTCACCTTCCTGCAGGGGGCGGCTGCTGCACCAGCTCTGCCACCTGAGGAGAGGACCTCAGCAGCTGGCAGATAGTGCGGGACCTCTGTGGCCTGAAGGGCTACAGGGTCCAGGTCGAACAACTGGTGGAACATTGGGGTACCCCCTGGCCGTCCAATGTCAGGGCTAGTGAGGGTGGAAGAACTTGCAAAGCGTGTTCTGGCAATAAAAGGTCTCTTCGTGAGCTCCTCGTGCACTTCCTGGAAGAAAGGAACTGGGGCGGACTGCAGCTGTGAGTGGTGTTCCGAGCCCAGAAACCAAACATCTAACTGAACGCTTGGGGTAGGGTGGAGGGATCCACTCGAGCCCAATGCTAGGCAAGCACAGCAGCCATCTCAGCGTCAGACTCTGTCTTTGTAACCATAACTGATGGTGGGGGTCCAGTTGAGTCTTGCGCGTCAAAAAGCAAAAGCTCACCCACCGATGCTGCGATTAACAGCTTATCCTCATCCCGAGTTGCACCGCATGAGAAATTAAGTTCACCCACAGCGATCGTGGCCGTCTGAGGGAGAGAGGTGTCGACTGCATCCAAAAATATACTGACGAAATGCCATCTTTAAAAAGATGTTTTCATCAGTGTTGCTCTTTAAGAGGAAATTTCCCTCTTATTGTTAAAATCTCTTTTTAGAGAATATTCTCTAATGGAAATCCCTCTTTTAGTTGTTGTTGTGCTCCTAGGGGAACTCTGCACTTAACAGAGCATGTGGGAGAGAGAACTGCTGAAATGAGCTTCACAGGAATCTAACCAAGCTTCTAGACAGAGGTGAAAGAGTGTAGCCACAAGCCACCTCCTTTTATACCCATATGTCAGGGGGAGTGGCACGCAAATTCCACTTTTAATTTTTGGGTGAACTAACCCTTTAATGAAAAACATAATAAAGGGGCTCATATATTGAAACAAATAAGGTACATTTTCAAGAGGGTTTTCATTTGTTATATTTAGAATTATGGGTTTGTTAGTAGAATATAGCAATTTCATTTAAATAAATGGTAAATTATAAGGGTCCTAGAAATGTGATCCTAGAACTGCAGTCCTGAAACTGCAGTGTTGCAGGATCATTCTTCACTTGTTGTGCCATCTATGGCTAATCACCACCACTGGAGGGCAGCACTGGTCTCAACAGTTCCTTTCTCAGACATATTCCACTGCTGCAAACTACCAAATATATTTTCTCACCAAGTATTTTACACATCAACAGCATAGATTGGAGAAACACTGATAATCCCAGATTTATTCTCTCTTATTTTTTGAGCCTATCACCAGCCTCTCTCTAACAAAGACCTCATTGGCTCATTGAGGCTTTGGAAAGGTAAGCAGCACCAATGATCACATTTGTTTTTTTTTGTTCACACTGTCATCTCAGAAATAATCAGTGAGATGAATATTATCTGATTTGGATGTTTCACTTAATAGCTCTGTCTTTTATAGCTCTGGCTCTTAAAGGGGTATTTCACCCCAATTCTGTCATAATTTACTTTAGTCTTTTCAACACAAATTAAGACATTTTTAATTAAACCTGTTTCTGTCCCTTGAAAGTCCAGGTAATCAAAAATGTCATAAAGGCATCATAAAATGAATCCATATGAATTGCACAATTTAATCCAAGTCTTGTGAAAAGATATGATCACTTTATAAGATGAATGCATTTGTGAAAATACCAAAGTCTTAGGGGTTTGGAACGGCATGAGAGTGAGTAAATAATGACCGAATTTTCATTTTTGGGTGAACTATCCCTTTAGTGATTCTTTAAACTTTTCTTTAAAATACCTCACATAAATGTCCCAACTATTAGACAGATATCACTAAAATAGTTGTCCTGAGAAATCAGGCTAATTAATCAGCAAAAAAAGAAACAATGTGATGGCCCATGCTGTTTTATCAGAAATCACATAGTTTGCGTTCAGGTTTTCTGTTGTTCATGTGGTTTAGGCAATGACTGCAAGTGATGTTTGCAAGGCCAAACACCACTCAATGTTTTACATTAAAAGTAAAATTCTTCTACAATTCATATCAGCTGCTTATATACTCTAGCTGTTGATTGGAAGATTAAATGGGCTCGCTCTTCCCTAAATTACGTTTCGAAACTTCACTAAACACATCGGTAAAGCGTCCACAAAAAAAGTTGAAGATTTTAAAGGTGAAGAGGAATTCAGCTGTTGTGATTAGCCCACCATTGAATTTGTGCCTCTTTATGTTTGTGTCATGACTCACAACTGACTCACTGATCACACATTTCTGAAGGGAACATAGATTGGCTTTGGGTGCACATCCATTGACTATTCTGTATGTAAGCATCAGTGTCTTGAACTTTTATGCATGGAGCAACTGTCTGGTAGCCAGTGGAGTGAGACAGTAGGTATGTTTACATGCACCAATATCGGTCAATCCATGTGAATACAATTCGATTTCAGATTCTGAATGTTCTGTTTATATTAACCCTAAATTTTGCAATTCAATTCACATATTTGTTAATGTACATATGATGTATTCCAAACAAAACTTAAGCATATGCACAGAACAATAGGTTACTGTCGTAACCCCGGTTCTCTGAAACATTGAGTGGAGAGATCCACCTATGGGAAGGGCATCCGTACCTGACCTCTGCAGAAGCATCCAATTGCACCAAGTCTGGCTAGACAGACAGAAGCACACAGCCAATGCCAGGTAAGGCCCCACCCCCTTACCTGAAAGCATATATGGGCTGCACACACCTCTGTTCTCCACTAAGTATATTCGCTTCTCGTGCAGCAAGCGGGGCAAAGCAGGTGGATCTCTCCACTCGATGTTTCAGAGAACTGGTGTTATGACAGTAACCTATTGTTCTCTTTCATCATCTCGTATTCGAGGTCCACCTATGGGAGAGACATGGACAGCTCCCCGATTGCCCAATACACTCACAGTGAGGTTCTGTAAGCCAGAGAAGGACAGTCCCCCCAAGGGGGCGGTGCCTGACACTTCCCATATTCATGCACCTGGCAACCCTGATGCACACACATGACTGCTGTGCACACATGTAAATAAATCCAGCAACACATACATACACACCCTGTAAATGCATACTAGGTGACATGAATGTGCGTGGCCTGCTGGCCCATTTACCACTTGTTCCTTTATTACAATGTGTAAATAGGAAGGGAGAAAGGAAGAAAAAGAGGCGGGGCTATGAAGACCCCACCCCTAAAGCAGAATGTGCTACCGAGGTTCTGGTGACACCCAGTAAGTAGTAACGCACAAACATATAAGGAGAAGCCCAGCTGGCAGCAGAGCAGATGTCCTGCAGTGACACACCCCTGAACAAGGCCCAAGAGGCAGCTAAGCCCCTTGTGGAAAGAGCTCTGATGTTTCCTGGGGGCTACGCTCCCACCGATTCATATGCCAAAGCTATAGCTTTCACAAGCCAATGTAAGATTGCTTAGATATGGGACTCCCCTTGTGAGGGGGCAACCATGAAATAAAGAGCAGGTCGCTTGTCCGGAAAGCACTGGTCTGTAATGCACGGAAAGGACACAGAGCATTCAGCCTCTGATCCTCCACGGAGGAAAAAAGGAGGAGGGTGAAAAGCGAACAGCTCCAACACCTCCAATGTGAACGCAGGGAAGCACTTAAGCATAAAAGCCAGGTTATGCTTAACAAAAAACTTATCTCCACTAAGAGAGAATGTAGTGCACGAGGAATGAATTGAGAATGCATGCAGCTCACTGACACATTTAGCTGAAGCCAAGGCCAAGAGCAAAGCTGTCTTGAAGGACAGCAGCTTTAGGGAAATATTTCCCAGGAGCTCAAAAGAGTATTGAGACAGAGCCTCCAGAACCATGGAGAGGTCCCAATCAGGAACAGTTCTTCTGATGACTGGCAAAGAACGACAGACAGTCTTCATAAATCTGCGTATTAGAGGATGCTGCCTGACCGTTGAGCTCTCAAAGCCCACATGACAGGCAGTAATAGCCACCAGGTAGACTTTAATAGTGGAAGAAGACCTGCCTTTATCCATAAGGTCTTGTAAGAAACACAAAATATCAGGAACTGAGCACTGATATGATGTGAGACCACACCCATCACACCACCCTTCAAACACTTGCCACCTACAACCATATAAAGGCCGTGTAGAAATGGCACTGCCATGCTGTATAGTAGCAACCACACACCCTAACATGTTTAAGTTTGTCTTCTCAACCGTTGATCTATTCAAGGTGAATAGATCAACGGTTGCCTGTCCGAATCTCATCCATATTATGCCCACTATCTGAGGGGGGAGGAGCCAATCTCCGTAGAGTGGGTTCCCCCTCGATAGAAGCGCCTCTGTTCGGAATACCTAGAATATGAGTCACGCGTAATGACAGGAGAAAACTGCCCAAAGCAGCGGGAGCGTTCGTCTGAGGTGTCACAGATGACGGGATGGCATCCTCGTCTTCCAAGCTGTCGAGAAAGCAAGCATCGTCCTCGTCCCTGGCAGCCGGGTGGCGCATCCATAAACGAGTTTTCTACACCGCAAAAGAGGCCGCACCGCGGGAGTTCCCCGTGTGCACATCTGCATCACCTTTTTTACCCCATCAGAGTCGGACAGGCATAAATCAGAGTGCTATTCTACACTGTGAAATCAATATCAATAGAATATCAGAAATCAGTAGGCTCTTCAGCATGTCTACAAAATATGTGTCCTTCTGCAGACAATAGTGAAGTCCATAAAACCACGAGCTGAGTATAAAATAGTGGTCGCGAGAAGCAACTGGAGAATAGAGGCGTGTGCAGCCAATGCTCTCAGGTAAGGGGATGGGGCCTTACCTGGCATTGGCTGCACACTTCTGTCTGTCTAGCCAGACTTGGTGCAATTGGATGCTTCTACAGAGGTCAGGTACGGACGCCCTTCCCATAGGTGGATCTCGAACACGAGATGAAAGAGAACCACAATGATAATCGCTAGAGCAACCATATGTTTTAGTAACACTGGACTAAAAATAGCCTAATTTCAGGGACTCTATTGTGCTGTATGCTGATGGGACCAGGGCCCCTAGTGGTGTTAAGAAATCTGAGGTGAGGAATCAGAGTGGCCCAGGGGCTCTAGAATTCAGATCACAATCTATGCATTAATGTTTCAGCTTTCTTTGGAAGTTTAGGACGTCAAGACTTTGGAGGCCCTTAACAGTCTGAGGCCCCAAAGCACTGGCCCGGTCCATCATCCTGGATGCCTGGTTGTTGTTATTGTTGATGAGCCTAGCTGAACTGTGATGTTGTGATGAATTACCAAGCTGGATGGGGAGCTCTATCTTGGCTGAGCTGAGCTGGAGGTTATGTTCATTCATTCAAGACCTGTGCAGCCCCTGTGGAATTGTCAGGCTGGACTGAGAGCAGGGCTGTGTGTCAGTGCAGCAGGAATAGGAAAACAAATGTGCCTGAATGTAAGTGTAACCCCTCCTGTTCAAACCACCCCCTCTAAGCGGGACTTGAAACCTAGTCTGCAGGCATGGGAGTCAGGCACTCTAACAAGGAGGCTAAAGACCGCAGTCTGTAGTGTCAGTTGCTAGAGCACCTCTTGAGATCAGGGGAGTGAGGTTTAAGGCAGGAACACACCAAGCTGACACTGACGAACTAGTGGCGACGAAAGCAGACTGCGGGGTTGGCTCACGTCGGCAGCATCTGGGTCCAAAGTTGCCCTGACACACCTAACCGACGCTCGACAGCCAAGTAGCATGTCAGTTCTGCACCTGTGTAAGATGAAATGCTTTTCCGTATCAGCAGGTGGCTGAAAAGCCAATCAGAATGATCAGATGGCCCGACAAGCTCTGACGCTGATTCAACATGTCGAATCGGCCAGAAAAAAGCCGTTCGAGGACCAACTTCAGCCGACGGTGTGGAACACACTGAGAAAACTTAACTGCCCGACGGTCGACCGTCTGCTTGCTGTGTTCCTGCCTTTACACGCATAGCTCATACCGGCCTACGTCCGTTACATAAGTTCCCAGCTATTTTGTGTATATTGAGAAGAGAATTGGGCCTAACCAAGAGGTACCCTATTAAATATGATATGCTTAATAACAAATAAGAACATTGTGCTTAGATGCAATGAGTGCAATGAATACGTTAAAATGTCCAATCATGAAATCAAACATGATTACAAACTGATACATAAACGTACTTCATTAATGGAGTTGATGCTGTGCGTTAATTGGCTGCAACAGTCTCAACTTTGTTTGGCTACAGGAGAATACTGATTTCTTATTGGCTGAGGAAGGTAATAAGGAACTAGACACAGCAAGAGGAAACTCAACTGCTGAGCTGCAGATGCTATGCCAGTCTGTTTGCCTGGGAGCCCTGCCTGAAAAGAGACTCTCTCTCTCTCTCTCTCTCTCTCTGTGTGTACCAGAACAATAACATGGTATCACTTGAACATCAGGCAGTAGCCACTTGTCTTTTACTATAAAAATCAATAAGAATGCACACGCACATTTTGGCAATTTTCCTCCCCCCAAAAGATAGTCAGGCAATCAGAAACACTTGGTTAAAATACCATAGCTTGTTTATGAGTACATGGAAGCACAACACTAATGTGTCCCCAGTACATACTGAACAGGGCCACATCTGTTCCTGTGCTACTGAGCTGCTCAAAGCACATTAGCTTGAACAAATCAACAAACCCTTTTCATTGGCTCAGAACTCACTATTGGAAAAAGGCAGAGAAAACAGTGAACAAAAGACAACTGTTATATTCAGTCCACACCGAGCTAATGATCTGAACAGGGTCCAAAATTTAGCTTTTGCCAATGGTAGGTGAATTGAGAATAACAATATTTTTTTGTTTTATTGGCCAGTCAAATGTATTTTAAATTATTTTATATTTATTTAGTATTTTACATTATTTTTCCTAATGGAATTTTTTTTAGTTGGCCATGACAACAGATTTTGTTGTTCATAGCTTAATGTGAGGAATATTTCAAATGTTGACACGTTCTGTAAGACAAATAAATTAGGAATTATAGATACGTTTTTTTTCCCCTTCTTTTTTTCTTTTCTTCTGTTAATTTTGGACACAGGATATGAATTTATGTGCAAACAGCTGACATGCTTGTCAACTCCCTCTTGCAGCACTTTTCTCCTTCCCATAAAACAGAGTAAAACCGAATATCAGAGGATTCTCAGTCTCTGTTTATTCCAAAAGTTTCCAAAAAATAAAGCAATCAGTCCACATTCCATTTAGAAAAATGTCCTCCATTTCATCCCATGGCAGACTTTCCAACTGAAATGATGCTAGTGATGACGAGTCCATTTGTGTGACTGTATGAGAGACAGCTTGGTTCTTCACTCATAGGTTCCCAAGCGTACTCCCAAAATGCACAATATGAGCAATCCTCTTTGTGTGCGTCTGTGTGTATTGGTGTATCATCCATGATTTTAAGTTATACACATGAATGGTTTCTATTTACATTTACAGTACATATACATATAAAACTAATGAACAAGATTTCAGTTACACAGCATGGCATAGAAAAGGGTGATTGGCTTATATTTATCAATATAATTATCAATATAACTATCTGTAATCATCTCCATCTCTTAGTCTTCAGATCATAACTGGACTACAAAAATTAAATTCCTAGTTAACTAATATCAGTGATATACTTAATCATCGCTTTTATAAAAACAAACATAACTAAAGGTTGTCATGCTTTTCACAGTTAAAACTGCATATCGTAGTGCACCTTAATAAAAGTACAATGCATTTGATATGAAAAACAAAACAAAACAAAACAAGCCAAAGATGACATAAATAACAAACCCTTGAGTATAGGGTGCTAATTTTCAGTCTTTACATTTCCCCATAAAGAGACAATATTAATAAATGCATCTGAAATGCCTTGACATATTTTGGCACACTGCAATATTTGGCATTTTGGGATATCGTAATATATTATGAAGTTCATATATTCATATACAGATCCATCTTTATATAACACTTTCAATATATCATCTAACTGGTGAAATGCAGAAGGTAAAATATTATTTAAATTTTTCTTCTTTTTTTAATTAAAAGACAATTATAAAACTACTGCTTGCATCGTCCATATAGGCAAGAAAAACGGATCCAAACACAGTGATCCAAAAAATGAACATCACAAGAAATCAAACCATTGAGGAGGAGAAACAAAGCTACTCAAATCATTTTGTTTTTTCTTTAAGTCAAGCATTTGCATGGTACCATTAACATCTAATGAACAAAAGTGTACTTATATACATAATTTATTATACATATCTCATATAATAAGAAATGATTCTTCAAATATTTTTAATATATCGTAGATTGAGTAAACAAAATCACATTTGATGCAGATGTTTCGTGTGCTTGAGTTCTTGAGAATCAGAGATTCCAAAAACACGTTGCTATGGAAACAGATGTCGAGCTTTTCCCATAGGAATTATTTTCAATGTGTAACGTTGTTCCTCAGTGCAGCATTGCAATGTCATCACTTACAATGTGAAAAACGTCGATGAAAACTGAAGCAATGGGGCAAGTGTGTTTGTGTGAATGAATAAATGAGCAAAATGAGGTCATATTATATGTGCGTATTCGAGTGTGTGACAAAACGAGAACTTGGAAATGCAGTTATGCAAAATGTACACAACAAGAAACTTTATAGAAGTGTGGCTACAGAAAGTTTTTGTGAGGTTGTCTGCATATGTACACACAGCAATGTGCCTGTATACCTTTTCTGTGTCTGTCAGCATGTTTTTGCAAATGTTACTTGTACACATGACTGTTGGTCAAAACGTGATTGCACTGAACAGTAAACATATGGATCTGACATCCTGTGTGTGATTCATTTTATATGGAATAATTAACAATTATCATAGTGTCTATGTGTGTAAGAATATGTACACGTTTGTGGATTTGTGTGTGAAAGTGGGGGTACAGCATGCTTGCACCAGTGTGTGTGTGTATGTTTGTGTGTGTGTGTATGTAAGGCACTCAGGACAGCTCGCTCACACTCAGAGGCATTGCCATGCCAGGTCTCAGGTACGGCACAGCATGGACGGCTTTAGAGAAGTCTGGAGTCAGCACTCGCCCGTTCTCCCCTGTACTGCCCGTTATAGACAACCTGGCCTTACTGCGCATAGCATCTGTGAACGTCATCTGTTACCAAACACACACCCACACAAACAGAATATATAAATACACAGCAGTTCACACCCAAATGTACACACATGAGAGAGAGAAAAAACATATAAACATTCATTATTGTTAAACAGTGCATCTTATATGAAATACAGATTTTTATTATATATATATACAAATATATAAACTGTAGATGTTTATGAAGAGCAGATGGGGTGGAGAATGACTGACAGCTAATGGGTCTCGCACTAAGATGGCGGAGCTTTATACCAAAAGCAAGCGGTGCAGCCAATTCACAAACAATCACAAGCGTCAATGATGATAAACAAACGGAAAATGAGCTAAAAAAGCTAAGAAAATATATGTATATATATATATTTTCCATCTATGAACCATTTCCTTCAATACATTTTACCCTCCCTCTGTTTATCCCTTGTCCACCTTTACTTCACTTCTTGAATCTTCTTAAATCTTAATCACTTAACATGTGCGTATTGGCACAGTTTACCATAACTGTGTTGTCAAACAATTGCTTGTATGATCCTGTTTTTTAAAGAGGTCATATCATAAAAAATCTAATTTTCCTTTATCTTTTGATATACAAATACACTGCCCGGCCAAAAAAAAATAAAAAATAAAAAAATAGTGGCTGTTTGGATTTTAAGAAATGAAAAGCTACACACTCCATCTTTAAGGGTTAAAAGAATTGTTGCCAAACATAAAACATGCTAGAAACATAATAATCACTGTAATAATGATCCATTCATTCTTAAATATTTGCCTATTAAAATCCAAACAGCAGCTTTTTTTGGGGCCAAGCAGTGTAGTTTGGGGTCCGTAAGCAAAGCAAAATAAATAAAATAAAATAAAATTTAAAATTTTATTAAAATAAAATAAATCCAAAAAGAACATCTACTGAAAGTAAGATGAAAAAATCCTTTCCAAAACAGGATTTCTGATGTAAACTAAATGTACAGCCCATATTTACACATCAGTGATGCCTGTCTTTTGTTTTGAAACTTGATCTACCTTTTGAAGTCAAGTAATAAAAAGAAGGAAGTAGAGTGATGCTATTATGCCCGTTAACTGATGATACTTCCAAAGGATCCCAGTGTTTGGAACGAGTGACTGAAGTTTATTTTTAAGGTCCAACTTTAATAATTTGAGTAGCACATTCAATTGTGGATTGTTTTGTGAACCTGTCACAGTGTAGTATACGTTGCAAAAAGGCAGTTTGTTATGAAGGATGGGGCATGTTTTTACATTGAACCTGAATTTTTCTTAAAATGTACACTATTGAATCATTCACAATAATACCAGAAACATTCATTAAAGGGATAGTTCACCCAAAAAAGAAAATTTTGTCATCATTTACTCACCCTCAAGTAGCTCCAAACCTGTATAAATGTCTTTGTTCTGCTGAACACAAAGGAAGATATTTGGAAGAATGTCAGTAACCAAACAGATCTCGCCCCCTATTTACTACCATATTAGGAAAACTAAATACTATGGTAGTCAAAGGAGGGGCAAGATAAGTTTGGCTAATGACATTCTTCCAAATATCTTCCTTTGTGTTCAGCAGAACGAAGACATTTATACAGGTTTGGAACTGCTTGAGGGTGAGTAAATGATGACAAAATTTTCTTTTTTGGGTGAACCATCCCTCTAAGTAAATTACGGAAGAGGATTAGGGCCAAGCAATAATAAAAAAATAAAACCATCTCGAGATTAAAGTTGTTCAATTTCGAGAAAAAAGTCGAGATAAAATGTTGAGAATAAAGACATTAAATTACGAGAAAAAAGTTGTTAAATTACGGGAATAAATTTGTTAAATTATGAGAAAAATTACGTTAAATTTCGAGAAAAAAGTTGATATAAAATGTTGAGAATAAAGTAATTAAATTAACAAATTTATTCTCGTAATTTAACAAATTTGTTCTAATAATTTAACGACTTTTTTTCTCATAATTTAATGATTTTATTCTGGTAATTTAATTACTTTATTCTCAACATTTTATCTCGGCTTTTTTCTCAAAATTTAACGAGTTTGTTCTTGTAATTTAACGACTTTTTTTTCTCGTAATTTAATGACTTTATTCTCAACATTTTGTCTCGACTTTTTCTCAAAATTTAATGAGTTTTTGCTCGTAATTTAACGAGTTTATTCTCAACATTTTATTTCAACTTTTTTCTAGAAATTTAATCTTGAGATGGTTTTATTTTTTTTATTATTGTTTGGCCCTAATCCTCTTCCGTAGTAAATAGATTTTAATTTTATATTTTAAAAAAATGGTGGGAAAAAAAGGAAAAAACATCACATTTAATTCTAAGGGTCAAAGCGAGAGCGTAAAACTTATGTACAACTAAATTATGCCCTAAAATTAAATCTTACCAGTGGACTTCAGGGAAAAACAAAGAAATTATGATATGAAAATTATGATATGACCCCTTTAAATCTATGACAAATGCATGCCAGCGTGATGCCCAGAGAATCGTGTAGTGGCAATGAAGCGTTTGGCATACGATAAAAAATGGCAAAAAAACAAAAAAACAGTGAACAAACGACAAAAATATAACCTCTGCCATTCCTACCCCACTAGATCTTAACACTCTCCAGCCCATAAACGTTGTACCCTTCCTTATAAGTAGCAAAATTCTGAGAATTCTGCGAGGAAGAGGAGGGATTTAGAGCCTGAGTCTTGGCAACCTTCATGCGTTTGGCCTCCGCGCGAGACTTGTAGCAGAACTCCACCAGAGCGACCAGCATGGCCAACCCGAGGCCGCCAACCAGGATGTAGAAGACGCCCGCAACGTTACTCAGGCTGAGGGCGCTAGTCTTCTCCTGCAAGGGGTGAAGGTCAAAGGTCAAAAATAAGGGAGAGAAAGGATGACAGTATGTCAATACTACTTTTTATCACTTTATATTTTATGACTTTTAATTTTAAGACACATTATGAATTTAAAGGTAACTGCTCTAAATAGACTACAAAACAGTACAGAATTAAATGTGTATATGAGTGTCTAACAGTAAATCACATAGAATACACAGACGGCTACAAAAGTACAACAGGACAGTGCGGTGCAGTGTGCACATAAAGAAGGAAAAAAGACGCCACCTACAGAATTGTAATTAAAGACAGCTGAAGTAAAAGGCAAATATACAAACAACATTTACAGCATTGGTGAGGGAGAAGGAGAGACCGCATGGGAAAGAGAAAGAGAGATAGGAGGGAGAAAGAAAGAGTGTAAGAAACAAAAAAATTAAAAAGGAACAGGACAAGTTGTCAATAAAGCACATAGAAATACAAAGGAGCACAAGGAAATTCTGAGCCTATACAGGTATGAGTATGCGTGTTTGTGTGTGAGAGGAATGTGGATCAAGTACGCACTTTAGTGTATATAAAATATGTCTTTGCTATGTGTCTCTTGCATGCATTACTGTGTGTTTATAACACATCCCTGCTTGTATAGGCATCATTGATTGTATACACAGGTCAGGCTCTGATTCATGCGGTGGTAAATCTGTGTAGGGGGCTTGCTTAGACACACACTCACACACACACACATCACCATAGGCTGTAATTCTTTTTTGCACAAGCTTCCTTTCGTATCACTCTCATACTCTTTTCCTCTCGAATACACAAAGACCCACCCACACACACACACAGTCTGCTGATGCTTGGATTTGGATCACCCAAACTGAGACATTGTTTTCACAATTTTTCATGCATACACACATACACATTCTAGCCCTGCCAGACACACACACACACACACACACACACACACACACACGCTCCCTGCAGTGACTGACCTTACTTCCAGAGTCCTTGGCTCCACATTCTCCCTTATCGTACCACCATTTGTTTTTCAGCTTGTCTAAGATGCCTTGCTCACTGAGTTTCAATACTGCAAGGTTTACTGGCGTTCTTCGCGTATGGGAAATAACATAAATAACATTATCAATGTTATTTTATGTTATTGTCAGTAACATTTGCACTCGCTAACAGCGCTGGTAATGATTCAGCCCTGAGCATGGTGGCGATCAGCAGTCTGCGCTCCATTTGGCAGTCGGCAAACGCGGCTTTGCCGTGCCAGATGTGCACAGACTCATCGCCTTGAGCAGGAAGCAGAAACAGTTCCCGTCAACGAGCCTTATACCTCTGGGAATGTGTTTTTTTTTAGGTCGTCTAGACTTTATTTTAGTGCAGATGTGTCTTAGAAAGCTCTCGTTGACCAATTGTTGGTATGATCAAGATAGTAGGTGCCTCGGCTTGTTTATTACGATCGCTGGTAGTGCTTCCTGCTCATTTGCATTTTGTTCATTTCATTTTTTACCCATAAGTCCCAAGCACGGGTCTGACCTTTGACTCCCCGCCTCCGCTGCCGCACTCTCCTTTGTCGTACCACCATTTGTTTTTCAATTTATCCAGAAGCCCCTGCTCGTTCAGTTTTAGCACTGCAAGGTTTACCGCGTTTCTTAAACAAACGATAAAACATACTTGTCAGACAGCATGAGGGGGGCGGGGCTGCAGCGGGCCACGCCCCCCACAAGTTGCATAGAATGAATGGAACATTGGGTTAGACAATCCATCAATCAATCAAATCCACCAATCAAAATAATGTTAAACAACCCATTAAAATGTAAGGTGGTCGAGCTTTAAGAGTTCTTTTTAAAACTAAAACTCTTGAGGCAGGAGGCTAGAACAGAGGAGGATCAGCAATAGTATCAGTTATTACACATCCGCACATACAGATCCTCAAATCAGTTAGCAGAAAACACTTTAAGCGTTGAGGCAAACAAATCTGGTTAGAAGTATCAAGAAAGACAGCATGCATAGTTCAAACAGTGCATCATCAAATGCATTCATAATCAAGTTACTGTTTTCAGCCTCTGAATCATCAGCTTAAACATTCTGTAATGCTTATTGCGACCATTCAAAATCCAAGTGCCCAAACACATGCATGGATTATTACTGATTATCAATAATAGCTTTTGTCATAACAACACAGTCTGGTTGCAAGAGGCCATTGCTTCAGTCATTAAGAACAGACATGCATTCAATAAAACAGAAGCTAATGGCAAACATGAGTAAAAGGGGCTACACTGAACTCAAATTAGCTCTTTGGTACTAGGTGTAAAACTTGCCTCCAGTTTTTCACTACTACACTATGCTTTGGTTTAGAGGGGATAGAACGCTATTGGTTAATAACTATATAAATAGTTTAACCGTTTGCCAATATTTGCTTCATTGAACACATGGCAGTTGATTATCAGCAAAACAGGTGAAAAAAAGGCTTCAGAAATTGTAGACTATTGGAAAAAAAAAAAAAAAAAAAACACATCTGAAACCTTCTCTTCAATAATCTACTGAGCTCCATGAGTAGACCTGGTAATTCCTGGAAAAGAATCACATGAGCTAATCTATTACATTTAGGGCTGTCAAAATTAGAATGGTAACACAAGCAATTAATTAAAATGTTTAACGCCATTAACGCATTTTTCACATATCAGCAAACCCGAACGAACAAAATGGTTGACAGGTAGAGAGTGTTCCGGCTTAATCACCACTCCTGACTAATTTTTAGAGATCAACCGATAATCGGGTTTGTCAATGTTTTTTTTTTTTCAATATTTAAGCATTTTTCCTTAATCGGATATCGGTTTTGTAATACGCATCGGAGCAATGGAGAAATATAGGTTCAGTTGAATTCCAAGAAATATTTTCTTACTGCACTGTTAGTTATCAAGCTCAATAAGTATAAAATATCACATGTAAGATTAAGTCCATAAAGTACATGAAAATTGTTACATTATTTATTTAAATATTACAGAAGCACATATTGCCACTAATTTCCAAATAATTCAATTTCTTAAAAAATGAAATTTAATGCGTTAACGTGTTAACTACAAAAAATTCTGAAATTAACTGCAAAATATATTTGAATCATCTGACAGGCCTATTAATTTATTTTTCACATTGTGGATATTATTATGGTGCTCACTTGCTTCCTATTAAAATCTTAAAACTTAACTTGTTATTAAACTTATGGTAAGATAATTACAATTTGTTTGAGACTACATTATACTCCATTTTCTATGCCATCATTCTCGGAGAGCACCGGTTGCTAGGTAACTTGCTTGTCAGCTGTCAGCTAGACTTTCTAAAGGCCTCACTATCTCTGCAGTTTCCTTGGTAACTCTCTACACTGCTGTTTATCCCTAGGTTACCATTTGTCCCTACACTCAGTGCTGCTATTACCTAGTTTACCTCATTTTAAAAGGGGACCCCCGGCCTACATCAGGGTAGGTGGGATACTATAACAACATGGGCCATATTGTTATACTACTCCACCCACCTTAAAGCAGATCCCTTGGGTGTAGCGATGCCGTAGCCTTTAGAGTCAAGGTTCCCTCCGACCTTCATGGTGTCACAGGGCTTGCGCTGCTCGATGTACTCATTCATAGTGGACTCCAGAAGGTAGGCATATTTGCCTTTGGATTTTCGGACACGCAAAACGCCTTCCACAGTGTTTTTAACAAACACAGAAGGTTCTGCGCTCTTCATGTACTGCCACATCTTGTCAAAGAGAGCAATCTTGGATCTCTGATTAAAGTGAAGACAAAAAAAGAGACAAAGAAAAGGAGAGGTTTAGACTAAGGGTAGTGAGGAAATGAGGTTTGGCAATATCAACATTTTCATTCTAGATCTGAATATCAAGAATAGGCAAATCAATGCCATGATGTTTTTTTTTTTTTGCTTTCATCTAGTAATTTATTCAAAAATACATTAAAATGCAAGTCAATATTTGTATGGATTACATACAGTGACTTCAAAGATGAACATGTATTTAATATCTGAATTAAAATTAATTTTGATATTTTTTAGGGGTGATAAAGTCAAAAGTTATAACAAAGATAAAACAAATTCAATTGAATTTAATAATAAAAAGAAATCTTAGTAAAAAAGTTTTTCTAAAATATTATAAATATTTGAAAAATATTTGTCAAGAGGGTCATCAGGAGCCCCTGAAGACCCTCTTGACCCTCATGTGTCAAGGTCAGTAAGTCTTAAAATATCAGATCATTTGACATGACAAGGTTAGATCAAACCAGCAAAAGCATACTGTTATTTATGAATTAATAATTCATTATTTGTAATAAATAAATAAATAAATAAATAAATACAGTATCTTTAAAAGCATTTAAAAACATTTTTAAAAATGATTGTGTACACTTGTTCTATATATTTAAGGAAAATATGTTAATATTTTTTTACTTGATGTTTACACCACATGACACACTCAAAAAATTACACGTTGGATTTACTTAACTTTTTTATGTCAACAGTTTACACGTAACTGGGTTATGTTGCATTTAATTAACATTGTTTATTTCAGTAAATTTAAGTTTATTACATAAGGTTAATTCAATGCCATTTTGTTGAGTCTTAATTTTGTCCAAAACTTTTAAGTTTAATTATCCTAAAATTAATAAACAAAAATTAAATTAATCCAGTTTAATTGATTAGTTTATTTAGTCAATGCATTAAAGAACAATTTTTGCAACCTTTACATGCTATCTAACAAGAAAACCTTTTACAAAATCTTTACTCTGCAAAGATTTTTTACTGTTAGGCGTTAGACAGAAGATGCTTTTGTTACATCCAAGGCATACCCAAAGTAGTTTTTTTTTTATTATTAAAACAACTTTAATTGTTGTTAGCAGGTCCAAGCACATGCTTGATGAAAAAATGCATAAAATTACATTTGATTTCAATATTTACTCTTCCAGTGCTGGCACTGTGCAAAATCTTGTTCCTAGTTTCTGTAATGCTATTTGAACACAACTAAAATCATTTATCTCAACTCAAATGGATTAAATAAAGTGGTTGAAAAGAATCATGTTGGATTAACTTAATTTACTTAAGTAAACTGAACAAGCATCAAATGTTATTTTTGGCCTACTTAACTGAAACATGAAAATAAGAATACTGAGTTGAGCCAAAACCCAACTGTTTCAAGTCAGTTTCACACAATACAATTGTGTTTGAATGAGAAACCTAATACAATGGTGTTAAATGAAAATGATTTTTTAAAACTAAACAGTATCGTAAATTAAAATTTTTTGAGTGCTATTTGAGTACTGTTAGCCATGGCTAGTTAGGCGTTCTGCAGCCCTAAAAATTAAATGAAGTCAGCTTTGCACTCACCCTAAAGAATTCTTTGGTCGAGCCTGCATCCAATGTCCCATAGGCAATCTCGGTCTGTTTGGCCAAGTCTTCTGCACTCTCGATAGGTGACACCATCCTCTCCACAGTAAGAAATGCAGCCAGGTTAGCCGTGTAGGACGAGATGATGATGAGGGTGAAAAACCACCACACACCTCCAACTATACGGCCAGACAAAGACCTACACACAGCAAACACAGTCAGCCACACACAAACACTCACATGTTCCACCAACAGAACCAGCATGTTGTTACTGTAAAATGTAAAGAAAGAAAGAAGAAAAGAAAAGAAAAGAAAAGAAAAGAAAAGAAAAGAAAAGAAAAGAAAAGAAAAGAAAAGAAAAGAAAAGAAAAGAAAAGAAAAGAAAAGAAAAGAAAGGACCCTTTCACTTTGGAGAAAATGGGGAATATGCAGCCGAAACACGGTACCACTCCAAGAGGGCAGGAAACGGCGACCTTGTGCACCTTACTGTTCCCAGCCGGGTGAGTATATGTTCACAGAAGAAATGTTCAACCAAATTTTAAACCACAATTTGATTAAACATTTCTAATCCTGTGTTAGCTCTTTCTTCTCACCCATAGGACACTGAAGTTACTATAACTTCACCTATTTTACAATAATACAATAATAAGATATTTATAGTAAAAATTTAGTTAAATTAAACTAGATTATTTCCAGTGGAAATGGATGCTAAGCAAGAACTGCAGGAGCGTGAACATACAAAACCACGGCATTGGTGGGAAAACCGTTGGTGCACAAAGGCGAAAGCACACCCCACGCGCTAGCCAGCTAGCATTAGCGCTCACAGCACGCACCAACCTTGGCGAAATATCGCATCCCTGCTGCATAAAAGCGCCCAGAGAAAACCACAGACTATTAAAGATGCCAAATTCGTTGGTAGATTCGCTAGGGCCCAGCTGCCCATCCTCAAACTCTTCAGTGTGCCACTCGTAAGGGCTGAAGCGGCTAACAAGAAAGAGCACAACGCTAACTCCAATGTAGGCGAATACAATGCACATCCAGATCTCGTAGGCCAATGGGTCCAGGAAGGAGAAGACACCCGGCTTGGATTTCTGTGGTTTCTTGATCATAATGGATATGCCCAGACTCATGAAAGGTTTCGAGAAGTCGATCACCTCCTCTCTGACCAGAGTGATGGTGAGAGGAGCTACTGCTATGTCAGCTTTCTGTCAACAGTAAAGAGAAGGAGTGTTAGGTAAATGAGAGACATACATTACACACATATAAGAGATGTACACTAACGGTCAAAATTTTGGAACTATTGACCCTTCGCCGGGAGTTTGATTGACAGGCAATCTAACCAATAATAACACTGAATCTGCTGTTATGTCCCACAAAGCAGTCAGGGGAGTTAGTAGATTAACGTCGGTGGACTTGAATTTGAAAAATGGTGTGTACTAACATCTTGCCGCAGTTAAAAAAAAAACGTTCCTTCTGATGTTCATTCTACAAAATAACTTGTAGGAAGAGATGATCGGCTCATGAGCCAAAATTTGAGATTTTGTTTTATATCAAAAGTAACCTGCTCTGTCTTGTCTGTCGACGCGTTGCCAGTGTCCTCTTTGCTCCGCATTGTATTTTTCACTGTGTGAGAAATGATGTGTGACATGAGAGTGGCATGGCTTGTCGGACATAGCAACAGTAACTAAAATTGGCGGGTCTTTGAGAACGGTCAATTAAAGGTGCCCTAGATTCAAAAATTTGCTAGGTGAATTTACCTTGGCATAGTTAAATAACAAGAGTTCGGTACATGGAAAAGACATACAGTGAGTCTCAAACTCCATTGTTTCCTCCTTCTTATATAAATCTCATCTGTTTAAAAGACCTCTGAAGAACAGGCGAATCTCAACATAACACCGACTGTTACGTGTACGCCCCCAATATTTGCAAATGCCAGCTCATGTTCCCAACATTATGAAAGGCATTAGACAAGGGCAGCCAGTATTAACGTCTGGATCTGTGCACAGCCGAATCATCAGACTAGGTAAGCAAGCAAGGACAATAGCAAAAAATGGCAGATGGAGCAATAATAACTGACATGATTCATGATATCACAATATTTTTTGTGATATTTGTAAATTGTCTTCCTAAATGTTTTGTTAGCATGTTGCTAATGTACTGTTAAATGTGGTTAAAGTTACCATCGTTTATTACTGTATTCACGAAGACAAGAGCCGTCGCTCTTTTCATTTTTAAACACTTGCAGTCTGTATAATGCATAAACACAACTTCATTCTTTATAAATCTCTCCAACAGTGTAGCATTAGCCGTTAGCCACGGAGCATAGCCTCAAACTCATTCAGAATCAATGTAAACATCAAAATAAACACTGTACGCAATTAGACATGCTGCATGACGAACACTTTGTAAAGATTCATTTTGAGGGTTATATTAGCTGTTTGAACTTTTTTTTTATGTTGTTTAAGGCAAGTGCGAGCTCTTGGGGCGTGGAGCACGAGATTTAAAGGGCCACACACCCTGAATCGGCTCATTTCTAATTATGCCCCAAAATAGGCAGTTAAAAAATGAATTTAAAAAAATCTATGGGGTATTTTGAGCTGCAACTTCACAGACACATTCAGGGGACACCTTAGACTTATATTACATCTTTTAAAGTTCTAGGGCACCTTTAAGACTTTCAAAAACAAAAAAAATCTTAATTATTCCATACTTTTGACCTTTAGTGTATGATAAAAATCACATTTTCCTGGAGCTGGTGTTAACTGTTTCTCTATAGTTCACTTGTGTGAGTGAGTGTTTGCTTTACTTCTCACCCCATACACCAGTTCCCCAACCATGCCATTCCAGATCTTGGTCTCAGCATCTCGTGCTCCATACTTTCCATCTGCTACAATCCTCAGCTGATACTTAAACCCACAATGCTTAGCAATCTCAGCGGCCAGGTCCACACAGTATCCTTCATAACGTTCATTATCGGTGAATAACTCTGCATTCTTTTTCAGCATTACATACGGTGCCTCCTACAAAATGCAAAAAAATATATTGACATATCCACAAATTTAAGTGATTTTATTTGCTCTTGATATGGAATATCATGTAATATCTCTTACCAGGATTGTTGTCACAACAACCGTTTTATTCTCCATTCCCATGGTGTCATTGGGGAAAAGGTCAGATTTTGTCACGGCCATTTTGTCCATCTCATTCCAGTAACCAATCTGAGAAAAATTACACACTCATGAAATAGAAAGTGCTCTTTTGTTGAGAATATAAAACACGAATAATCAAATGTTTACTTTAACAGGTGTTAAGAGCTGAGGTTAGGAATCAAGAACCTTATTCAGAACTGTTCTTTTGGCTTTTCTGGATATTGTTGGGTACCGTTAATGGCTCTTTAATGTCTGTATTTTTATGCAAATGTGGACAGATCACTGTACTAAAATATTCTGGCAGTGTTTCCTAAATTACTATTCAGTGGTGGTGCTGTGGCCCGACTGAATCAACAGTGCCAAACAAAAAAAAAGAAATTATGTTTGAACTGAGCTGTCTGCTTGTAGTCTGATGTGAATGTGATGAAATACAAAGACTGTGAAATAAGACAAAGACAATAAATTGTCAACACACCTTTATATTGTGTTTCCCCCATCTTCACAATCAGTGTAATCTGATTGAATAACTACTTTTATTAACCAGTTCTTACAATCAGGGCTTGACATTAACTTTTTTGCACACCAGCCACTGTGGCTAGTAGTTTTCTAAAGTTTCAGAGCATTGTGTAGAACGTCATGGCATTTTGTACCACGTCACAGAAGCTAACACTTTTTGGACATATGTTGAATGCGTATGGCTGTTGTGCTGGAAACTCGTTACTTTACCTTAAGAATACTTGTTTTACACAAACGCATCATTATTTGGTATCATTAAGTGCTATTGATCTCTATATTATCTCTTGTAAGAATTGTTCAAATTTCCATCCCTACTAGAAGTACTCAAGATCATGATAGAGATTTAGTTTCAGTCTGTGTTACCTTCACAGGGCCACTGTTTTTCAGCTCCATGACATTGACTGTGTAATTCACTCTTCTGCCGTACTGATCGAATTGAATATTTCCTGTCAATCCATCCACACGCACCTGAGCAAACACATGCACAAATGTTAAATGGTGTAAAAATCACAGACAACAGGCATTGGTAATGTTTTAGCAGGGTGGACCTGTTTGAGAGCACGCTCTATTTCCACCCCCTGAGCCCACGGCACCGCAGGATTGGCCAGGCAGTCTCCGTTGTTGCCACGGCGACTGATGTCGATCCTTTGTTTATGCAGAAAGCGGAATGCCTCTGTCATTACTTGCACAGCATCATATGTGAGAGCGGAAGTGTACTGCAAGGTAAAGAAATATAAAGACCATAACAATGTATTCCACAAGTCTCTTTTGGTGTTTAAAGGCCTGATATACTTCAATCGAAATTGAAGAACACACTGGTGCGATGGCAATTTAAACAAAATCAGGCCAAAGCGAAGTTCGTTTAGAGTTTGAAACAGCTTGTCAAAGAGAACTTTCCATAAAAGTTTGCTCTGGCTGGTAAACATTTTCGAACTACCATAGAATGGTTCAGAGATGACATCAGAACCTGGAATTCTATTTCGCCACTGGATCCTTTGAGATTTTTCTATGCGGTTTCATAATGGGGTAAAATAAACATAACTTGACGATACTTTGACGTTTTGCTCTACAACATACACTGCACACACTCACACCACTGGCTGTCTTAAAGGGATAGTTCACCCAAAAATGAAAATTTGATGTTTATCTGCTTACTCCCAGGGCATCCAAGATGTAGGTGACTTTTTTTCTTCAGTCGAACGCAAATTATGATTTTTAACTCCAACCGCTGCCGTCTGTCAGTAGATGGGAACTTCAACTATAACAGTAAATAAAACTTGCTTAGACAAATCAAAATTAAAACCTGCGGCTCGTGACGACACATTAATGTCCTAAGACACGAAACGATCGGTTTGTGTGAGAAACCGAACATTATTTATATAATTTTTTCCTCTAATACACCACTATGTCCAACTTCGTTCAGCTTCCTGTTAGTGAGGTCAAAAAACGCGTTCTGAAGACGGAAGTGATGTCTCGCCCATATACTTCAATGAGCGCGAGACATCACTTCCGTTGTCAGAGCGCGATCAGACCTCACTAGCCGGAAGCTGAACGAAGTTGGACATAGTGGTATATTAGAGGTAAAAAATTACTGTTCGGTTTCTCGCACAAACCGATCGTTTCGTGTCTTAGGACATCAATGTGCCGCCACGAGCCGCAGGGTTTAATTTGGACTTGTCTATGGAAGTTTTTTCGACTCTTATTGTTCAAGTTCCCAATCACTGCTATTATTTGACTGACAGAGGGCAGCGGTTGCAGTCAAAAATAATTTGCGTTCGACTGAAGAAAAAAAGTCATCTACATCTTGGATGCCCTGGGGGTAAGCAGATAAACATCAAATTTTCATTTTTGGGTGAACTATCCCTTTAAATAGTTACTTGTATGTTTTCAAAAATGAACATAACTGCTTCAAAATTTGCGTTTTCACTATGAGTGTGTATAATTTACGTTGTAAAACAAAGCGTCAAAGTATTGGTCCGTGGCGATTACATAATAGGTAGGTGCGCTCTGAGGCTCCGCCTTCTATGACATGAAAATATTCTCTGATTCATTTCTTCTGTTTAGTCCATTGAGATCAGGATCAGACGTCTGCAAGTAAAATCATGAATACACTAAAAAAAAAGACTCTTTATAGTAGAAATTGAAGTTATAATTCTAATTGAAAGAGACACTGACACTGTTTTCATGTTTAATACTGTAAATCTGCTTGCTTTTAAAGAATCTATTGTATAAAGTGATATATATATATATATATATATATATATATATATATATATATATATATATATAAATGTGACGTGACTTTACTGGAGTGGAATTCCTGGAATTACTTCGCTGTGAGTATATCGTGGATTTTATGATAGATATTGTGATACCATTCATAACAAATAGAGGTTTGATGATGACTATGTTCAAAAATGCTGTGAGCCGCATTTTTATTGCAGCATAATTTAAATATTTGCACTCCCTCACCCTGATTCTGCTGTCTGCTCCAGGGTACTCTTTCTCCTCCAGTGCTTCCCAGCGCTGATCAAATTTAGCAACAAGCGGATCATCAAAATCCACTACCTGGAATCCAGATACATTTGCTCCTCCATACTGAATCTTGGACAAATCTCCATCCACAAAGCCCTGAAAAACACACACACAAAGACACAATTTCTAATAACATAAATCAAGTTACACAAGACTATGCGCTATTGTACTGTTAGTATCAAAAACAAAAATGCAAACTCACACACACAACATATACACACTCCAATGAATGTCATATGGATTTGGAACAACCCAGCTAACAAAAATATGTTCTAAGAATGTTCCATTAAGCGATGAAAATGTTATTTCTGAATGTTCTTTGAACATTCAAAATGTCCAGTTTTTAAAACGTTTTTGTGGTTGCAATTGTTAAGGAAACATTCCATTTTACAATTCAGCAAATATTTTGGAAACATTACTTTTTTAATGGTTCTTAATGAACATTCTGAAAAAAGTATTAACATTTAAAAAATGTTAGACAAACGTCCAACTGAAATGTTTCCGACGTTGTATAGACAATGTATAAATAATGTTTTTGTGCTACTGTTTTGAGAACAATATTAAAGGCCATTTAGTCCCAATTTTCTGAAGAGACACGATCACTTTATATGATGAACAGATTAAATTTAGGCTTATATTTACATAAACATTCATCAACACACATCAGTAGTGGTAAACGGAAGCTCAAGCAAGTTTGCTTGATGCATGTGAGATCAAATGAGGTTCAATGTCATGTGTTACGCAGCTACCACAAGTGGTTTGTTTTTGTGAGTCAATCAGGTGAATAAAATATGTGAATAAAAGCCTAAATCTGTTCATTATATAAAGTGATCAAGTGTCTTCAGAAAATTTGGACTTAACAGCTCAATTCAAATGGATTCGTTTTACGATCTCTTTTTTTAATTTTTTGAAGTGTCAAAGTTTCCATTGTGTAGCTGTCTATAGAGGGACAGAATCTCTCAGACATCATCAAAAAGATCTTCATTTGTGTTCCGAAGATGAACGAAAGTCTTACGGATTTGAGGGTGAGTAATTAATGACAGAATTTTCATTTTTGGGTGAACTAACCCTTTCAAATACCAGATCATTTTGAACAAACTCTATTTTGAGTTTTGAGTATTGTTCTGGAAGAACATTTGTTCATAACTTTGAGAAAACCTTTTTCAGAACGTTAGCCAATGGACTGAGAACGTTCCTGTTAGAAGGGTAGATGGTGAGTAAATGAAGAGAAAATCATCATTTTTGGGTGAACTGTTTCTTTAACTAACAGCAGTAATAAAATATATATTCTTGACAACTTACAAAATTTGCAATGATGTAGTGATATCCTTTCACATGTCGACCAATCGTAATGACCTGAGGAGAGGCAGGCAAAAAATGTCGTTCACAAGAGCAATTTAATTAAAGCGTCACATAATGAATGTTAAAGGTGTACGCAATACATCATTCTTTAACTACGTTCCTGACCTTACACGTATACTGTAATGTGTTTTTAGTACGCCATTCACCTGCTCCATAATGTCCTTGACTTTGTCCTGTTCACAGTCTAGGATGACTCTCCGCTCTTTCTTGTTCTCCAGGTCCTGAAAGAGGGAGCGATATGCCTCGTCTTTCCACTCATCCTTCAGGTTTCCAACGTTTATGGCTGTTACCTGCCATTTCCTCTCTGCTGCTGTGTCCAGCACTGCCTGCAGGGTAGACAGACCTACATAGAGAGATGCACAGCAGTGTGCATGTGAGTGCCTCACATCAAATGTCTTCATAAAATTTTTCATCAATCTGCTCAAGCTTTAATTACCTCTCTAAAGTGTAATTGCTTTAAAACCCCACGTCTATTAGATTCACTGTGTCTTTTTAAATGAGATTCAATCTCAATTACGGCTTCTTTCTGTTCTAACCACTGTTCTACTTTAATCAACCACCACTCCAAATTACACCCAGAGACCTTGATATCTAGAGTATTTTTATTGCACTAGAAGGCCCCTTGAGACACCTTTTCTCCTTCATTTATCATTTCTCCTCTTCGCTCTCTTTATTTCAGCATTCTCTCTTTTGGTCATTTGCCCTTTCGTACTCCTCTTCTCTTAAGCTTCCATCCTTCCTGCACATCTCTCCCCCTCTCCCTCTCTATCTCTCTCGGTTGATTTCATATCTAGGTCTTGGGGGAGAGATTTATTTCGCCGCCTCAAACCAGAGATTCAGCACATAACGGACACTCCAGTCAAAAGTAAAAATATTCAGCCAACATAGTCGCAATGACAGAAATTCCGACACTGCCAAAAAATGTGGGTAAGAGCTCACAGAATATGCCCAAGACCGAGTTACGACATTGCAATATTTGTTAGCCTTTTAATCCTTGTTACATATAAAAATTTATGCATTTCTCTGTAATTAATTAAAAGAGATATTTCTTCCAGTCAGAAGAACCATCATTTCAACCGAACAGACAATGTAGTATAATTATTCATTTTTATAGTGAATATTAGTTTTTCCATGATTTGCGTTTTATTAGTACAAATTTAAATAATATTAAAAAGGCTTTATCCAGTAATAACTCAAAAAATCATGGACATTTATTGGTCAAATCATTTTTTAAACATTTCAGAAACACAGCTGATATTCGTAAACACCAAAATAAATAAATAAATAAATAAATAAAAATCACTTTTACAAATGCATTATTGTTACAAATGCATAAATGCATTAAAATTAGAGTATTGACAGTGTTTTAATTGTGAATACTAAACATATTGCCCAACGCAATAAACAATAACATTGTCTTATTCAGCTTAGACCAGTGTTGGGGGAACACATTTCATGTAACTTGAGTTACATAATTAGATTACTTTTTCAAGTAACTAGTAAAGTAATGCATTACTTTTTCAATTTAAAACAAAATATCTAAGTTACTTTTTCAAATAAGTAACGCAAGTTACTTTTTCACATTTATTGATTGACAGCTCTCCTGTCCCCATGTTGAGAGAAATAAAGTGCAGAGGTGTTTTATGTGCTGTTTGAACATGATGGTTATTGTAGTTCTAGACTAAATGTGAACGTGCATTTACTCATCCTCATTCCAATGAATAAAAACACTGAAATGCAATCTCAGAATTTTACGCAATCCTGTAATCTTAAATTACACAAATATACTTTATGTATTTAATCTCACTTTATTAACCAATGTCTTTGCTGCTGACCTTCAATTATCTAATTCAATCATAATAATAAGCAAAAATTACTTTAGATTAGATTTAGAAATAAGAGTGTTGGGGCCCTATTTTAATGATCTAAACGCATGGTCAAAAGCGCGTGGCGCAGGTGCACTTAGGGCATGTCCGAATCCACTTTTGCTTGTTTAACGATGGGAAAACTGGTCGGTGCACCCAACACATGGTCTAAAAGGGTTGTCCCTATTATCTTGATGAGAAATGGGTGTGTTTTGGGTGTAATGTGCAATACACCAATCAAGAGTCTCATCTCCCATTCCCTTTAAATACCAGTTGCGTTTGCGTCATGGTGGATTCGCAATTTACAAGGCAGAATTTGCAAGTGGAAAAACTGAACGCTTTTATAGTGAGGAAAAGGATCTGCTCATGCACAAGGTTAAATATTGCAGCATTTACTGTATGGCGCAGTCTATTTCAGTTGCCTCAAAATAGTAACATGTCAACAATGCGCCTGAACACACCTTGTTTTCAGACCAGCACGCCCATGGGTGAACAAATGGGCACAAATGCATTTGCTATTTAAACAACATGGCGAAGGACGTGAAAATGATAACTGCGTCAGGCTGAAACTAGCAACAAACACTTGAGTCGCACCCGAGTGTATGATAGGGCCCTTGATCTTTCTTCTTCTGTGTCCTATTCTTCTTTAATCCAGAATGGCGGCACAGCTGAAAGGTTTGTTTGAGCTGCGCCCTTTACTGTACAGGCGTAAATATGCATTTCCTTAAGCCTGAGGCTTATTCATTTTGGTGTGAAAAGGCCTTAACAATTGCCAAAAATAGAACTTTTTTGTTGTTATGAAAAACAACCAGTTGAGAAAAAGTAATGCAAAAGTAATTTAACACATTACTTTTCATAAAAAGTAACTAAGTAATGCAATTACTTTTTTAGGGAGTAAAGCAATATTGTAATGCATTACTTTTAAAAGTAACTTTCCCCAACACTGGCTGAGACTGTGACAAGAGAAACTTGAAAATGGTTTGGTTTCTATTTTAGTGTTGTCTATTTTTGCAGATTTCCCATTACACTACATTACACATATTATACAATATTATCTGATTGTCTATGATTGTATCATGTTGCGCAGTGGTTTTTCATTCCATTTGGACAGATAAATTGCTTGTCAAGAGCAATTTATTAAACTTGTCTTTTCACATCTGGTTAGGTACAGAGGACAAAACCTGCAAAAAATAATAAATAATGAATAAATAAATAAATGACAGATGAAACTATGATAAAACAGCAAAAAAAAAGAGCGAGAGAGAGAAAGAGACTGTAATGTTCTTATCTGTAAGCACTCCCAACTCACATGCTCTTTCTCCAAGAGGCGTTTCACCACAAAGTAATAGGACTATTGATTAAATTCTCTAGAGTATGTGTGTTGAAGTGTGTGTGCAAGCAGCACGGAAAGAGCCTTGCCTGAGAAAAAAAGATAAAGAATGCATACATTTCTCAAACGAGAGAGAGAGTGTTTACCTCTGTCGCTGTCATACAGATAGGCAAACTTCTCCCACTTGTAATATTCCACCAGGCTGATGAGAGGGCCTTTGATATCAGGTCTCATCTGCAGAACAAACTGGTTGAGTCCATCAGCTGGAAAACTGGGCGTGATGAAGGACACATGCAGCGTCTCGCAGAACGACGTGATGGTGTTCACCGACTTTTTGTCGTAGAAGCCAAAGATTGCATACACTCCTCTGGAAAACTGTGAGCAAACTAAAAAAAAAAAAGAGACATCAATATTACTACATATTATAATATAAAATTACAAATTTATATTATTTCACAGAGACAGTGGCAGATCTTTTCTTCCATGTTGTGATGTACATCATTAAACAGACTATCGAAAAAATATGTAGGCAGGGACTTATTGATTGGATGGAGGCAAATCTGAATGCAAACTTGAGGTTGATTGTAAGAAAGAGGTATGGTTAAAGGAAACCTTTACTTTTCAAGTCACTTTTATTTTTATACATTTGGAAAGTAACAGAATCAATGATGCAAACTTCAAAAAAATATGAGACAGTGTAACAAATGGACGTGATCGAAATGCTTTAAGCATCATAAAATCCTTCCTTATCTCTCTGGTTTTGGCCCCAAAGAGTCACAAAACCAGTTCTCTTCAAAGGCCATTATCACCTCAGCTCCCATGAACAACCTTAGTAGAGACGGTGTCTGGAGCTCTTTGCAAGCTTCAAAGACAGAAGGTGATTTCATCTTCGCATCCCCTATCAACAGACAGTGCTAGCAGAGACACGGACAAATTTTCAATACACATTGGGAAAAGGACATTGACTCCATTTTTACCCACAAACTGTCCCAACTGTATATAGTATTTTCCTGTGTTTTATGTATGTCCCTATGTCATATTAGTGTAATTATGATTCTTTAGTTATGTTAGGGTAACTTCAAATACTGATATCCAGGTGTGTGTATCACTGCTTTAAAGGGTTAGTTCACACAAAAATGAAAATTCTGTCATTTATTGTTTACCCTCATGCCGTTCCACACCCGTAAGCCCTTCGTTAATCTTCAGAACACAAATTAAGATATTTTAGTTGAAATCCGATGGCTCCGTGAGGCCCCCTATGGAGGACACTTCCTCTCTCAAGATCCATAAAGGTACTAAAAACACATTTAAATCAGTTCATGTGAGTACAGTGGTTCAATATTAATATTATAAAGCGACGAGAATATTTTTGGTGCGCCAAAAAAACCCAAAATAACGACTTGTTTAGTGATGACCGATTTCAAAACACTGCTTCAGGAAGCATCGGAATCAGCAAAAATGAATCAGTGTATCGAATCATGATTCAGATCGCGTGTCAAACTGCCAACGGCTGAAATCACGTGACTTTGGCGCTCCGAACAGCAGATTCGACACACTGATTCATTTATGATCCGATGCTTCATGAAGCAGTGTTTTGAAATCGGCCATCACTAAATAATTTGTTATTTAGTTTTTTTGGTGCTCCAAAAATATTCTCGTCGCTTTATAATATTAATATTGAACAACTGTACTCACATGAACCGATTTAAATATGTTTTTAGTACCTTTATGGATCTTGAGAGAGGAAGTGTCATTGCTCCCTATGGAGGCCTCACGGAGCCATCGGATTTCAACTAAAATATCTTAATTTGTGTTACGAAGATTAACGAAGGTCTTACGGGTGTGGAACGGCAAGTAATGAATGACAGAATTTTCATTTTTGGGTGAACTAACCCTTTAATGTCTTCAAATCCCCATCTTTCTTGGTATCAAAAGAATCCTCTTTCATTATTCATTATTATTTCATCATAATTAACGATTAATAGTATGCTATGATAAAATGCATCATAATAATTTTACCATGCTTTTGTGCAAAACTGCACAAATTCTCCAGACCAACATAAACATGCAAATAGGGTGATAAGATAGAACAAAGATTTTCTCCTGTTCATCTTTGATTGGTCACCTCACCGAAATGGGTGTGAACTGACAGGGCCTTCAGATCAGGTAGATCTTTGCTCAATCTCTTTTGAGACACCACGTTTCCTGTCTCCTTCCGGCAAATTTATCTTCAAGTTAACTTTGTCGGATTTAATGTGGACCACCCAGAAGAACCCAAACAAACACTTTAAGCGCACTCCTAACAAAATCATCAAGAAAACCTTAGAATCTACCGCATCTGGATTTATTCAGCAACCAAAGTCAATGCAAGTACCCGTTCGCAGCTTTTAGATGCATTTCTAAGTTATTGTGCCCCTTTTAAGGCGACCCTGATTCTTTGATGTTTCTTGTAGGTTGTGGCTAACTGATTGTAATCTTGCCATTCTCTTCTCTTCTCTCTCTTTTTCTTTTCTTTCTTTATTCCATATTTGCTTAGTTTAGTTGTGTGTGTGTAGCTTACCTGTAGTTTTGTTTATTAAACCATTGTACCCACGCTTTATTGTCTGTGTTTGATGCTCACAAATCAAAGTCTCTTAAATGCCTTGATCTAGCTACATGCTATTACCCTGCTAGTACTTTATACAGTAGGAAAAATTTATTCTTTCTTGGCCAGGAAGATCATTTATTTCCTATAATTGATAACTGATTATGCTGTCTGTTCGACAAGCTGATTAAATAATCATAAAATTAATTCTGCTACAGGCAATTCTGAAACGAATCCATATATTTATAATTAAATATAATTTGTTGTAATTAATTACATATTTCCCTTTTGAGCTAATTTGCTACACAGGTTCGAATTTTGCTGTAAAGCAGCTGTAGCAAGACAATAGTCTCATTATTCAGCTCAATTCAATTCAGTGATGATTCAATTCAGTTCAGTAACTGTGTTAAGTTCATTCATTATGAAACAAGTTCAGTTCAGTTATAAAGCAGCTCTGCAGAAACAGTAATGTTATTATTTAGCTTGAGTCGGTTCAGAGTTGCTTCAATTCAGTTCAATAACAGTGTCAATGCTGCAAACTTCAACAAAATTTGATTCCGCTATAAAGCAGAAGACACATGTCATTTTTCAGCTCAAATCAGTTCTAGTTTGTTCTCACATCTGATAGTCAGTGCAGTCAAATCAATAATATTGCTGGATAATATTGCAATCTATGTATCATGCTGCACAGTCCAATTAGTGATTAAATATATGCCTGGATGTCAATGTAGAAGTAACTTAATTGTGCGGCCATGAGAACAAAATCATGGAAAAAGTTTTATATAGACTAAGGAAAGGGATGCACTTTATGATACTCAAAATAAATTTTGACAGTATACAAAGAATAGTCCCATTTCATCAAGGTTCATAAACTTTTCAGGACTCACGCTGACTGATTCAAAAAATTACCTTCTATACAAATGGAACTCTTTTTTTAAATATTGAATGTGGAAAAATCCTTGTCACTGGTGTGAGGTCAGTTCTCTTAGCTTCATAGGAAGGGGACTGAAAAGATGAATCAGTGCCTGTAGTTCTAATGGTTGATATACTAGTCTGAGAGTATTAGGGTTAATCTGATCTGATGATGTGTGACTGAGCATTGAAGAGAAAGAAATGGATTAGATACCAATAATGCCCACTCCTAAAACCAGCCTGGCTTTTTAAGTACAACAAATCTATGCAAATATCATATAGTTACTAACTCAAACCACTGCCAACAACCTAAAGATTTTAGTCTTTAGCTGATACAGTCACTCATTTTGACAGAAGCCACTAAATGATCTACAATGTAACCAATAAGACAGAAATCAATTGGAGAATTAAGTGTGTCTACTTTCACTTTGAAGGTTCAATTTTAGTCTGACTAAAGAAACGATTCATTTTTAAAAATGTCATGTAATCTTTTTAGTCCAACTGAAATTGTACCAGTATGTTTTTTTTGTAAAGTTGGACTACCAGACCTGTAGTATATAATACGATTCATCTGGCATAAGACCAAAAAAAAAATAAAATAAAAAAAAATCAGCGTTGTGCACAAATACTTTTAAAATATTTCAAATGCATATTTTGTCATGTATACTTGGAGAGACAGATGGACAGTCAAGCTGCTCGACTACACAAAAAGCCTGCTGTATAAACTACGCAAATTGTATAAATTAAACTAAACTGTATAAATTATAATGGCAAGTTAATGTTGCAGGAAACAAAATCAACCTAGCACATAAAAATGTATCAACATTAAAACCTGAACTGACCTAAGCATACATTACTTTAGTTCACATTATTCAGATATTTTGGATAAAAACAAGCTACTGCATCTCAAGCATAACAAGATCATACACAACACTGCAAATGTATCAGCACTGTGAAATTTAGACATACATACAGAATTTTATACAATAAATCTATCAAAAACAATTAAAGGTGCAGTATGTAAGAATTCTGTCTGCTAGAGTTTGCTAGAGGTCTTAAAAAAAAAGGAGTAGCTTGATGACGCCAAGGTTGAGTGCGGAATTGCGGGACATGCGGTCTTTACCTCAACGGACGGTGCAAAAGAATAGGGATTGGACTCGGGAAGAAATAATGTTCATGGATGAGATTATTAACGTTATTGTAGTATGAAGCAGAGCAGGAGTGAGTGTTGTGAGAGCTGAACGAGGCCGCTGGAGCGATTGCGCAACACACGCCTCACGAGCAGCTGAACTTTTATTATGACACAGTCGCCGGCGCTGTTTTCATGACTTTTCCGGTCATGAGTATGAGGTAACGCAGCTCTGTTTATCATATTAGATACATTTGAGAGTGTTGCAAATGATGTTATAACGTTACTCTGTGCATTCGCTCAGTGGCTGCTGTGAGACACTTATTTTAGAAACACTAATGTCTAAATTAGCAATAAATGGCAATTCGTTTTAAAACGTATTGTATGATGGAGAACATTCTGTATTACTGTTACTAAAAATAAAGCTGCATCTGATTATGCTATGTTAGCTACTTGACAAAATAGTGTTTTTCTCTGAGGCATGGTAAAGCATGGTACTCGCAAAAAATCAAGAAAATTTGATTTAAGCAATAAAACTAAATGTTGAGCTATATAACAACAATTAGTTTTCTGTCTAGTAACGTAACCAAACAGTTGTTGCCTTGTCTATTAAAACGTGTAATATATTAAAGCGTCTTTGGTGTTTCCATGGTTTCTACAAAATAAAACCGGAAACCGAGGGTAACGCGGGTATGACGCAATTGACAGGCAATTCCTCACACGTCCCGGAGCCTTGGTTAAAATTGCAATTTTCTCACGATTTACAAATAGTTGGAAACATTTGGGATATTGTAAGTACTCAAGTGAACAAAATATTTAACACTGGCCTAGTGGTTTTTAGATATTTTACTGCAAAAATCTTACATATTGCACCTTTAAGGGTCCTTAATGTTGATATTTTTTGATACTGATTACAAGAATATTCTCTGTAAAAAAACTTGTAGACAAAGATGATTCTCTACTGTCATATATTATCAGCCAATGGCGTTTAACATCAGTGACAAAACCTGGGGTGATGCATCTTGAATATATGCACAATTATATGCATGAGATTATGCATCTTTAATATAAGCACAATAATGTACAATTGTACAATTAGTCATTTAATACCATAGCGAGGAGACAAGTCCTCACTAAGGCTGGGTATATATATATATCTATCAGATACAGTACATGGCAAATTTTCTTGAGTAAAAATAAATCTCTCAACTAATGCTGCAAACTATACATGGGAGTCTGTTGGTACAACATTACTATAATATTGAAGGTTAAAATTAACTAATTTATATACAAACACCTTAATTACACTCAAGGATGTTTTTTTTTTTGTTTATATTTCTACTTCAATTTGTTTTTTGAAATATAAAAATTTATTTCAATTGTGGCTGTCATAACATGATGTATTTAAACATGCATTTAATATTGAAGAACATTAAAAATGATAATGAATATGTGATAGAGTGCATATATTTATCAGAATGCTACTCTCTAGAGTTAATTTTTCTAGCTGACTAACGAGTTTATGGTCACTGAATGGTTTTTCTGAGGTAAATGTGATGTAACGTGACATTGTTTACAAGCTGTTAAAGTCTTTCCGCATTTGAAACGCTGATTGAGCGATAACACGTGATATGATATAAATTTCGGTAAGTTGTACTGTATCTTTTAACATACCTTCAGATGTTCATTCATGTTTATTTCACGGTGTAAATGGTATTAAAGTGGAGGAGATGATCAGTTCACGTGTCTGTCGTGCTGCCGCTTCTCTTGAACTGAGCTGCGCTACAGCGATCTGTCATGCCACATTAAAGAGCGCCAAAATGGTATTTATTTTTTGATTTTAATAATAAAATGGACATGATTTGAAATCTGAGACTTTGTTTCATATCAAAAGTAACAAAGCACAAAAAATACTGCGATTTATTGGATGGGAGGCAAGCTAGCTACAATGTTCCATTCATCCATCAGCTGAAAACCGGGTAGACTAATTGATTCTTGGGATTTAAGAATCTATATCGGTTCGTAAAACGGAGAAAGTAATTTTTGTACCAACCACATTCTTAAAGCCATTGAAAAAATACATTGTGGAAGACTTACAATGGAAAAAAAGCAATCTGTCATTTTTAATAAATAATTCAAGCATGTAACACAAATACATTTGCACCGACCAGACAGGCCTAAACTATAAACCTTGTCACACACATACAGTATAGCAATTTATAAACAATAAACAGCACAAGTATGTACGCAGCACACAAATGACATTAAATGATACTTATATGCCCTACTTTGTGTATGTAATTCCATGTGTATATGTTCAGTATGTGTGCTCATCGAACTATGAAACATATTCATAAACTGTGCTGCAACTTGTGCTCACACAGAGTAATCTGCAGACAGTCTGCATGCAGTCAGAAATGCTAAGTATGAGACTTTGATCAGCAGTCACACGGAACAGTAGAGAGAGCCTTCTGCTCCTGCTGCTGTGTCTGAGCTGGCACTGCCACACATCAGGGCTTATGGGATATGCCTGTGTGTGAATGGAGCCGCACACATATGTGCACTGGGGATTCATTTGTGTGTCAATTGCTCTAGCTGTCTAAATGTGTTGTCAGTACAGTAGGGAATTTCAGTATGACAATTTGTATGCCATATTCATTCATACTAGGAATCGTGACCAGAAAACAATGTTCTCCCAGCATATTCAATCAAAGTGAGGAAAGTATAAGTAATAAATGCAAATATTTCTGACCATCAATGAAATGCCTGTTCTACAAAACATGGTTCTTCACACAATTCTTTTTAGAACCATATCATCCTGAAGAACTCATTTTATGCTAAAGTTCTGTAATCCTGCCTTTTTTGTTTTAAAATCTTTTTTTGTTTTTGATTTTTAAACATCTTTTCAATGAAATATTAATTTTCTGGAGCTTGAATATCCAACTAAACAGACTGTAAACACACTCAACAGGTACTTGATATCCTTCTTAAAATGAATAATGCATATTAGTGTCCCTGTATTTTTTTTAACAGAACTACGTCATGGAAGTTAATGCTTTTTGGATGTACGTCGAATGCATGGCTGTCATGGATGTTTGTCTTACACAAATAAGGATATTTGTCTTACACAAACACATCGCTTCACTTCAGAAGGCCATTATTAACCCTCTGGTGTCATATGGATTCATTTTTTTATGGATGAGTGCATTTTTTTTGTCTTCAGAATTTGGGCAGCCATCTACAACCATTATAACCCTTGGAGGACTAAGGATATTTTTAAATATATCTCGGATTGTGTTTGTCTGAAAGAATACAGTCATATTCACCTAGGATGGCTTGAGGGTGTGTAACACGTTTAGTCCATGAAAGAAGATGAGGAACACAGGATACGATAGAATAGTGTTTACTGGTGATACACATAAGAATAGGTTACATCAACATTAGTTACACCAACAATACTGACAAAGGACTGAACAGAACTGGGAGTATAAATACACAGAGTGAATGAAGAAACCAAACAGATACAGGTGGAGGAAGATTAACTAATCAGGGACTGAACTAAACAGAACATATACGTGACATAACGCTCCCCGTCCTCGCGCCGTGGCGAAAGTCTATGAAGATGAAAGAGGGCGGAGGCTTCGGTGGAGGGTGTGGAGCTGGTGATGGACAGGAGCCTGGAGGAGTTGGCCACAGGCACCATGGTGGTGTCGACGGTGGAGTCCTGACTGCAGGGGCAGATGGAACCCTGTGATCGATCGGTGGAGGCAGGACCATGGTGAGTGGAGGAACCAGCGGAACATCGCAGCTCACGGGACTGAGGCGGCGACAATGACTCGGATGACGGGGAGGTGGTAGGAGTGAGGAGCCCGATGACGCCGTAGGAGTGCAGGGTGCAGGCGTAGGTGAAACCCCGGAAGTCTGTGGCAAAAGCTGGGCATCGGAGTGACGAAGGAGCCCAGCGGAGTCTCCGGGCAGACGGGCTGGGAAGGCGATGAGGGAGCAGCGGGCCAAGGCAATGGTGACGGACTGACAGGTCAAGGTGGAAACATGGGCCTGGAGACCCGAAGTGGAGGCGGGGACTAGGCCTCAAACTGAACTGGTGGAGGTGAACCCCAAGGCGAGGAAGATGAGCCACATGGAGTGAGCGGCGGGGGCTGAGCCGAAGAGCTTGACAATACCAGTGGTGCCAACGGATCCAGAGGGCTAGCCAAGACCAGTGATGGAGATGGGATCAGGAAGTCAGGTAGGGATACAGGCTGAAGAAGATATCCGGACGGGACCGGTGCATCCATATAGTCGAATGTGACTGGCGAAGACGAGGAGGATTCGAGGGTGGGGACTTGGGTGGGAAAAGGATCCGTGGACTACAGGTCTATAAGGTCCAGGTCCACTCCTGGCTCTGTGGTGGACTGAACCGCTTGCATTAACTTCAGGCTTTGATGTTCTCCAGCTCTGTAACAACCTCGGTGAGCGCCTCGGGCTTGCTAGCTGAGGGAAAGAGGCAGCCGTTCCGGAGCATCCAAGCCAGGTACTCCAAGTATGGTCTGCTCTCCAAGTGGAGTAGACGACGCAGTGCTAGTGAGTCCATTTTACTTTTCTTTTCTTCTTTCTCATTTTCTTTTACACATTTAGTTCATGAAGGAAGATGAGGAACACGGGATACGATAGAATAGCGTTTACTGGTGATACACGTAAGAACAGGTTACATCAACATTAGTTACACCAACAATGACTGACAAAGGACTGAACAGAACTGGGAATATAAATACACAGAGTGATTGAAGAAACTAAACAGATACAGGTGGAGGAAGATTAACTAATCAGGGACTAACAAAGACAGGTGCAGACATGACAGAACTGAACTGAACAGAACATATACGTGACAGGGTGAGTAAATCTTTTTGGGTGAACTATCCCTTTAACACATTGAGGATTGTGAAGATATCTCACTGGAAATTTCATTAGATTTACTTTGTGTTTCTGTTTTGTGTTTTATTTCCTTATGTATTTATTAATCAGTTCAGATTGATGCACTGTCATTGATGCACTGTCATTTTTGGTATAATTTCTCATGTGAATAAAAATAAAAACTGAAACTTGCTGTCATTTAAAAAAAGTTGGGCTTTAAGTAAAAGGCTTCAACCACATACATATTTCAAACCAATTTAGTGCATGAATTGCAACGTTGTCCTTTAACACCTTTACATCTTGAAAGGCACATGTATCTACAAAACAGGAAAAAGGTTTCAGTGTCTGGGGATGTAGCTCAGTGGAAGAGCACCTGCTTTGCATGTATGAAGGCCTGTGTTCAATCTCCACCGTCTCCATTAAAATGAAAAACCCATAACAGAGGCTACAAGGTATTATAAAACGAAGTAGATATTTAGAGGGATATAAAGCATCATATTAATAAATAATATTTTAATAATTTTAATCAATAATATAAAAGTGCTTTCACAGCATGGTTCTTTATGGAACCTTATAAAAAGGTATTATTTAGCACCAAGGGTTCTTCTATTGTTACAAGCCAAAAACCCTAATCCGGTATGGTTTAGAACCATTTTTCTTAAGAGCATAATAGTATTATTTAGTTCTAATGCAAAAATATACATAAAGCCTATTTTTGCTTGAAGTTTCATGGATTTTCAGATTAAAGAGAAGAGGGTAAACTCTTATCAACTGATTGGATCTGTCAGCTGTTATTGGCATAAACATTTACATTGACTGATAAGACAGCCTATCCGTCAATCACTGATAAACAAAAAACATGAGTGTTTCTGCATGTGACCTTGCATGAGGAAGAGATGCACCTACATTTGCATTTGGTCCTGGGCATTAACATATCACTCTACCCCTGTCAGATGTTATTGAGACTTTATGGAAGAAAATGCACTTTGCTGGAGTTTCAAAGTCTCTCCTCATCAGTTCAGAGTGAATATTTAAGAACATTCACACATACACGCATGTATGTCTGATGTAGGGATGATATAAATGAAATTTTATTGTAACATTGTTTGAATACAATAGTATTCGGGGAAAATTTCCCAAGCCAGAATATTCCTATATCCTGTGTGATTTCATTCACACAAATACCAGACAGTCCCATAAAGATAAAGTAACATTATCACATTGTTAATTTTTATTTTTGTTTTTTGTCTGTCTTTCAAGTGCAACTTAGAATTTTGAACAACATTCCCAAATTCACAGGCAAATAAATGACAAAAATAACATAATAAAATGCAACACTTGGATCTCTGTGCATATGAAGACTAACTGATATGTTGTTTTGATAGCAAAAGTGCAGCTGATTTAGTTTGGTCTTCTGTGTTTTAAGGCAAATTAAAAAAAAAAATGTTATTTGTTATTACTAAAATGGTGCTTATTACCCCCTTGTTTCATGTAGTTACAGGATAAGTGTAACATTTGTGGGCTGTAATTTAAAGTGATGCTTGCTACCCCCTTGGTCCTCAGGTTAAGTACAATATAGCTATAGGCTATACAAAGGCTACACAGTCTGATATCCTGGACTGTGAAATCTTTATTTTAAAAACAACTAATTTCAAAACTCATTTACAACACTTCTCATTCACAAGTTTGTTTGCCTATATAATCTTTAAGCTAATATGGTTACATATTTGGCTTGCTGTTTGCAGGGGAAGCAGCCTCAACTCGAGCTTAGATATCCTCAATGGGACTACTAATGCTTGGAAGATGAGTCTGGTAGCAAGATGCCTAAATTATGTTGGTGGAGTTGAGAAGGTGGAGGGATGCCAAAACAGCTGATGCTGGAGCAAGATGAGTGGCTTCTTATATGCCACGGCAGTTAATTGAAAGATTAGATGGGTTCACTCCTCTCGAAATTACGTTAAGGAACTTTAATTCATTTAAAACACACTTTTATTATCTTTATCAACTGATCAATTCAAATGATAGTCCTGAGTAGAAAGTATGACGTTTTTCCTTCCTTTTCCTTCTTTTTTTGTTTCTCTTGCTTGCCTTCTTCCTCCTGTGATTTTCTTATTTTTCTTTCACTCCACTGAGGAGTCTGATGTTGAAGAGTAAAAACACATTTTAGGGTGGTTTGTGCATTCTATAGCAGCACTCCTGCTAAAGTGATGTAGAGTGTGGTGAAATAAGAGTGGGGTGTTTCAACAAAATCCAAACACAAGTGGTCACAGGTGACGCATTTGTAATGCTTGTTAATACGAGGTGTAAACGGTAATGCGTCTCGGCAGACCACTTGTAATCGCATCACCTGAAACGCATCTTAATAGCAGGGGGAAACAGGTCTCCTCTCTCCCGCTCGTTCGCCTGATTTCCAGGATATTGTATATAATTTCCGGGCGTCAGAGAGCTGATATCAATATGTGGGAGTTTCCCATAACTTACAGAAGATGTCTGGAATCCCATGGCTCTTGCTGTTCTGCCAGAGATCTTCTTATAAAGAGACTCTGGTTCTGCATCGTTTGCATATTCATGCGAGGGTCAAGTTCAACCTTGATGTAAACAAGTTGGGAAGTGCAACATGAATCGTGAAGTAAGAGCACTGTAAAGATCCATTGTCCTCTGACTCTTTTTTGTTTGGTTGTCATTGTTATTATCTAGGTTTGTCTGTTTATTTTGCTGTGAGCATTAACGAACAAAAAAAAAAAAAGGAAGTGATGTCCTCTGCACTTCATCGTCACTTCTCATGTGATTTTCACACAGCACACTTAAGTCACGATTCACAGCACAAACCCGATCCTCTCGTCATTCTTTCATTTGAAATGAAAAGTTGATTAAAAATAGTGTTAAATGAATAAGAAGTCTGGTAAATCTGTTTTGAAATAAAGTCGCGTTTCCACCACACAAGGAAGATGTTAAGATGATGCACAAGAAAGCCCGCAAACAGTTTGCTGAAGACAAGCAAACTAAGGACATGGATTACTGGAACCATGTCCTGTGGTCTGATGAGACCAAGATGAACTTATTTGGTTCAGATGGTGTCAAGCGTGTGTGGCGGCAACCAGGTGAGAAGTACAAAGACAAGTGTGTCTTTCCTACAGTCAAGCATGGTGGTGGGAGCGTCATGGTCTGGGGCTGCATGAGTGCTGCCGGCACTGGGGAGCTACAGTTCATTGAGGGAACCATGAATGAGCAGAGCATGATCCTCTTCCTTTGGAGACTGGGCCATAGGGCAGTATTCCAACATGATAACGACCCCAAACAGACCTCCAAGACGACCACTGCCTTGCTAAAGAAGCTGAGGGTAAAGGTGATGGACTGGCCAAGCATGTCTCCAGACCTAAACCCCATTGAACACCTGTGGGGCATCCTCAAACGGAAGGTGGAGGAGCGCAAAGTCTCTAACATCCACCAGCTCCGTGATGTCGTCATGGAGTAGTGAAAAGAGGACTCCAGTGGCAACCTGTGAAGCTCTAGTGAACTCCATGCCCAAGAGGGTTAAGGCAGTGCTGGACAATAATGGTGGCCACACAAAATATTGACACTTTGGGCCCAATTTGGACAATTTCACTTAGGGGTGCAATCATTTTTGTGGCCAGCGATTTAGACATTAATGTCTGTGTGTTGAGTTATTTTGAGGGGACAGCAAATTTACACTGTTATACAAGCTGTACACTCACTACTTTACATTGTAGCAAAGTGTCATTTCTTCAGTGTTGTCACATGAAAAGATATAATAAAATATTTACAAAAATGTGAGGAGTGCACTCACTTCTGTGAGATACTGTATCAATGCACTTGTTCTTCACCATGTAGGTAGTCATTCTTCAGGCCAAGACAGAGAAAAACATCTTTCCTTCAACACTCGAGAGAAATGGTTTTCTTTAAAGGAAAACCTTCGCAACTTCCTTAGGGATAGTCAACCTCCCGGATCTTGCTTCTCCCAACAAAGTTTTGGTGAAACTATAGGGATCCTTCATAAACTGAGCTCAATTGGCCTCCTTCTCCTTTCTCAATCTTTAAGACCTTTCTACTCTTCTCAGGTTCCAGTCGCCTGCGCAGTCCACTTGAGAGGTTTATTTATGCCCTCCTTATCATCGCCACTTACCATTTTAAACTGCTTGTTAAGAGTCTTGATTTCTTTTCTCAGATGCAAGATCTCTCTCCCCCTCCTGTTGGGACATTTTCCAGGTGATCTCCTTTCTCTCCTCTGTGCCAAAGCATTCTCTGACCATGTTGAAGATGATAGTTGTCATACTATCAATTTTCTTCTCAGCTGTTCCTACTAATACTGCCTCTAGAACTCTATCAAGGGTCTGGTCAAGCTGTTTCCATCATGTCTTGTTATTTGCTAGGGGCCATTTCACTCTCTCTTTTGCAGGTTGGGTGTCTGGGATAGTATCAGGAAAGTCTTTCCTGTGGCCTCAGGGTGAGAGAGAGGTCTATGAATTTTGAATCGAACTGAATTGAAAGAAATTTAATTGAACCAATTCATCTGATTTGTTCAAATCACTATTTCATTCAGGAAAGAAACGCCACTACTGTGTTGCTCGGAGACTCATTTCTGCTTTAAAACTTTTCATTTAGGAAGGAAAGTAGACAAATTTGGAAATTTTGTGTTTACAATGTAAGCTACTTAATATTAACTTTTGTTTATTGAACTTAAAAGCAATACCAGCACGGCTGTTCCTATTGTACCCAGAACAACTTGCTTGTGTGATTTTGATTAAATATAGTTATTTTTGTGGAAATTTCATGATTTTTTATTTTATTTTAATAATTTTAATAATGTGGTACTGCCTGTTTTCAGATAATTCAGATACTTTAAAAATACAAATGACATCTGACTCACCTTTTTTTCTATTTTTTTTTTTTATTTCTATCTTTTTTTTTAACTTGATGGATGCTAACCAAAACACATGATTGTTAATAATAAATTAACTGTGTTGTAAAACACGTCTGTGATGGCACATCAATTGAATTATATACTGTATTAATGCACCAAGTTTGTGACATTACTTGACAATCAAGGACAACTTTGTGCTTGTGTCACACCCCTTAATAACAAGCATACCTCTTAATAACAAGTGATATCATGTCTTTTCACCCACTACTTTCTTATCCTCTCACTTTTGAACTGATTGATGGCCTCATTCATCTTTTGACAACACGCAATCCTCTTTAACCTTCAAAAACATGCTTCCTCTGTAATGATCAGGTTATCCTTGCAGGCACACACACATTAATGACTTTAAAACAGACATTTTTTAAATGAACCCCAGCTTTTCTTGACCCCCCCTCCTTTCTCTTTGTTCCTCAAGGTGATTGCAGATTGTTGGATTGAAGGAATGTCAGTAAAGGAGCGAAAATGCTCAGTCACTCGTTTTTCATCCTGTCTTCAGCACTAAATCCTCCACACCCCCTTCTAGACACGCTGATGTGAATAGCTTTTAATATAGCACACACACATACAACACACACACCATCATCATGCTGCCTTCAACATGTTGGTGGTTGTGTAAAAGAGATAGCAGAAGTCACAGAGGGATCATTTTATAAATGCTGAGCGTATAATGTGTGCCAGCAGAAACTGTTATTTTCATGTCACATATATACACATATAGTTTACAGAAGGATTTACAGAATTCTTTCTGCTTTTTCTTAAGCTTTATACAATTAATCTGGTAGTTGGTAGAAAAAGCAGAAACAATGTCAATTTTATAGAAATATTTGACATGTATTATAACGTGTTAATTTTTTTACAGTAAAAATTGGGATACATGTATAAATGTTATGTCCTTCCCTCACAAGATACCATATTTAGGGGTTTGTCGCATCAAAACCTGATTTAAATAATTGAAATGGAGCATCAATGTGAACATTTTTACATCTCAGAATGACTGGCTCAATAAAACACCATTTAAAAGTTTGTGGACTGTAATATTTTTTAAATTCTCTTATTCTTAACAAGGCTGTGCATTTATTTGTTAAATCATTTTCTATTTTAATTTATTGTAAGATTTATTTCTGTGATGGCAAAGCTGAATTTTCAGCAGCCATTACTCCAGTCTACAGTGTCACATGATCCTTCATAAATCATATTAATATGCCAATTTGGTGCTCAGGAAAAAAATTCTTATTATTACCAATGTTGAAATAGTTTTGCTCAAAAAGTTGTGCCAACATTTTTGTGGAAAGCTGATAAAGTTCTTTTCAGGATTCTTGGATGAATAGAAAGTTCAAAAACATCAGCATTTATTTAAAAATAGAAATCTGTTAATTTGAAAAGTATTAATTTCTTTCAAAAAATAATGTGCAGTCAGTCAGTCAGTCTGGCTGGCTGGCTGACTGCATGCTATGTCATTTATTACACACAGCTATTTACCAAATAAACAAATAAATGCCCATAAAATATTGATCCGAGTTGAAACGGTTCTATAATGTGACAAGAAAAGATCTGCTGATTGATATGCGAGACATAAAACAAGCATGTAAAAAATCAGTTGCCTGGTAAAACAGATAAATAAGTTAGCATTAAACAAAATAATGCTGCGATTAACCAACCAGAATAACAATTGTTTACAATTGTTGGTGCGTCACAGTGTTGCTGAATATACAGTGATAGCATGTCATATCTGGAAGCAAGCTATGATCAGTGTTAACATTAATGTGTTATTCAATCTGACTATTGAAGAAAAGCTTCTGTGTTCCAGGATCACAATCTCTAACATCATCAAGGAATATGCATAAGCAAATAGGACAATCATCATCAAAAAAAACATGCCGTTGAAAGTGTTCGAACAGACTGCTACACACTGAACAATATACAACATATAACAGCAACAACAATGCTGAAGCCTTTCTAGGGCACATATCTGTCAAAAGAAGATGGGTCTCCGATGAGTCACTTCAACCACCTCAAGGCTACAAACAAGCGATAACAGAGTGCATGTTACACCATAAATGTGTTTTTCGCTAAGGCAGACCATAAACTGTCTAAACAGTTGGCTTTTCTGGCAGAGTTTCTTATCATAATGCTTATATCTTTCAGAGAAAATCCTTCTCAGTGCCATGTATATATATCTACATGTGGGTGAATGTGCTTGGGTGACAACTAACAGCAAAGGAAATCCCTTGTGTGCATTAAACAAACAACATTATAGGCCTAAGCATGTTTGCATACAGCATGACAAAATAATAGGCCTATTCATCTTCCAGATTCTCTGAATACAGATTTTCTATATTTACAGTCACAAACCAGTAAACACAGCCCACATTCCACACACCTTTTCATAATCAAATGCCTAAGCAATTTCCATAATTTTATGTATGTGTACCCTGGCCTGAAGTATCATTGAGTTTTTGTGTGCATGATGTGTGTATGTGTGGGATGGGCATGTGGGAGTGGGCAGGCCATTCACATGAATCAGCGGCATTTCAGGCTTGTCGCAGTGAAGCTCACATTGTGAAGCATCAGTGTTTGACATCAAAAGGAGCCATAACCACCAAGAGACAACTCATTCAGGTTATTGGATTGAGGGAAAACTACACTAAAGAGGCCATACCAAGTGTCTCCATGGCCAATTCAGATTTGCTCGATTCTGTCTTCAGAGAGCTCAGTCAAGTAATGTGTTTGCTTGCTAGTGTAAAATATTACAATTTTCATTGCATAGATTTCTATTTAGAATACATAACATATTAATCATTCATCAAAATCCTGTTTGTTAGATTCCAGAGCAGGGATTAGAGGTCTGATTCCTTTTTGTGAATCGGACCTTGTAAACAGTTTGTTTCAAAGACGTGGTTAAAAAAATTAATCAATTATTAATTTCCATCACAACGTCATAGAAGGTTTTCTTTGACATTCCAACGTGACAAATTATAAAGTAATTTATTAATTGGTGATGGGAAGGTCTGACTCATTTCAGGGAATCGGTCTATAAACAGTTCATTTCGAAGAAGAAGGTAAAAAATTATTTAATTATTAATTTGTGTTATGACAATTACATCATAGTGCGGTCTCTGACAAACATTTTTAAAAAAATATGTATGTAATACATATTGCTTTTTTTTTTATCCCAGTTCAATCTGTTTCAACCTTGATTCAACTCATAAAAACAACAAAAGATTTATATAAATATAAATTTAAATGATGGTAGGCCTAGGCTATATAAATATAGCATTTACTTTAAACTACTAAAAATCTCCAAGATGTTTAATTATAATATTTCTGCAACGTCCCTTCAGTTGTTTCAATCAGAAATATCTTGGTGTGAACTCACTCATCGGTTCTCGGCTCATTACGAATCGGACATGTTGGATAGAGACAGTTCTCAGTTCAGTGAATGAAGGTGATGATACACGAGCCAACTTTTTAAACAATGTTGCCGGGCAATCTCCCCGAGGATACTTTAGATTTAAATTTGTTTCTCAATATTTTCCGACAACATTGCTCAAAAAGTTGCCCCGTGTATCATCACCTTGAGTGTTGTTAGGTGTGTTCGACTAGAAGCGGCTCTACGCAGATCAATCGGTTCCGAATCGGACCGATTCACTTCAATTCGTCAATGAATCGTTCAGGCCGGTTTTGTGAATCCACTGAACATAACCACTCCATTGAAAAGATGTAGGTAAATAAGACCAACCATTTAAAATAATCTTCTAACCTATGTGACAAACTCAAACACACTAATAATGAATCGTTTTCTAATCTAATTTATGATTCATCGTTCGTTCCGTACTGGTCTTCATGCCTCAGATGTAAGATGCGTGGGGGAGGGACACGCGCGAGGTCCATTTTTACGCCCTCGTGCCTTGCAAACGTTTTTCAAAAACCCTTGAATTATAAATAGGCTATCGCAAAATTAAAATATAGAAATTCTACCGTAAAACATTCAACGACAAATGACACTCTAATACTTTCGAAGGAGGCAACCTGCTGTTTCATTTGCCATCGAATTGTGCAGATGCTGGAAAAACGGGGCCATCTCCTCTCCTCCGTTACTGTGGAAACCATCATCTTGCTGCTCCCGCGAATGCCAATTATCACATCCCCCCCAAAAAATGGTTTATATAACGATCATCCCAACGCACAGTTTACACAACCAGACAGCCAGAACCTAAATGTGCCACAGTTCAGACTCATTAGAACCTAAAGTGATAAACCCGAGTGATTGCCAACATTCAGCCCCCGGTCCTTTCATGGGTTGCGTAAAGGAATAAATAACACAACAGCGTTAATAATAGAACACATGTACGCAGGCGATAGCTATCCTGTGTTAACTCGAATAGGAATAACACATAGAACCTGCCATGCATCCTCCTGTAATATTTAATATGGCTTGAATGCAGAATGAATTAATAATATGGGGAGGGAAACTGCCATATTATCACACCTGTGCATTGGCGAGCTAATATATAACAGCATCTAGATTAGTAGGCTATATATGGAGAATTAATTAGTTCAAGCGGTAAAAACTCCATGTTGACTTACAGCAATTTGTTATGGCGAAGCTGTTAGCCACCTCCAGGTTATCAATGTGAGGAGTGAGGCGGAATTCGGCCGTGCCGAACTGAACCATTCCGATCCGAAACGCACTGTACTCTTGGTCTGCTCCTCTGGGGAACAGGCCGCCTGAGAAAAACACGTTAAAAAATTATTCATAGGCCTAATTAAATCGTAAGAACAATCTAAAAATAGACAGATAATATCGTTCTATCATGAAATTCTCACATGGTACCCAAGTAAAGAGGACGTTTATAATGTAATTTCTGTTATCACACGTATCAAGTCGAGATTTGATGAATGTGATCTAAAAGGCGTAGACAGGTGGAGTGCGCTCACCGATTTGGACGCTCGGAGATCCGCCGAGCGCCAGTCCCCATAACGCAGAGAAGAGGAGACCCGACAAAATCATCATCTTCTGCTTATCCATGCGACCACATCCACCAAACACACACTGTTCACAAAACAGCGGGAACCATACAGAGTCGACACATTATAAAAAAATAACCACAGTTAAAGCGCAGAGGCTCTCGTTAGTCCGCGGTGCTGGTGAGGGAAAGAGCGGGCGCGATGATGCGGGAGTCTTGCCCTCCTCCTTTGCGGCTCCGTCCCTGAGAATCGTTTCAACTCAGCGGACACGGTAAGAATACTGATGAAGACGAAAAGAGCCGAGCGGAACCGAAGCTGCTCTAATTTTGAACGCGCCTAATTTCGAGAGGCGCGCGCTCGCTCTTGGACAGCGGCTCAGCTGCTTCAGGGAATATGATTGCGATTAGTGGATCTTAATATAAGTCCCGTGGTTTCTTATGGTTATGAATTTATTGAATCCTAAAAGGCCTAATAGGTGTCTACTTAGAAGCAGAATGGTGACAGATGTTCCCATGCGATCCAGGCTTGTGCTCCCCCATCTTCTGAAATATACATAATGAACTACTTAACCACCTTCACCCAGATTAATCAATAAATGATCACACCCATTACACATATTACTATGGTCCCTTCAAGAATTTTCAGGGTAAGACCTCTTGGTTGAGAGAGATGGAAACGGGATCCCTGTATAAAATTGTTTGCAGTACAGTTTAACATGGTACCATATTAATGTATAGTTCATTATGGTACTGCTTACATTAAAAAGCCATTAAAATAACCATTAGCCTTCTGATTCGCATTTTAATGTGGGAGGGACAATAAAACATTTAGCTGAATTTTAATTTTTTTTTTTTTTTTTTTTTGGTTGATGTTAACTTAATATTGTATTTTTTGATGCAATTGTTGAATAATTTTAACCTTGTGGTCAGAGAAATGGGTCAGTACATAGAATCTGTGCCTGAATCTGCATTGTTCTTGTTTGTCTTTTTGCATGCATTCTAACAAAAATGAACTGACTTATAAAATAATGATGAACACATCAAGATGAAACAAGCGCAGTTCTAATGAACAAATCTTGAACCCTTGATAAATAATAATTTAGGTCACAGTAATAACATATTTAACATGTCACAAGGATGAGAATAGAGTTTAAGCCAAGAGTGTGGCACAGTATCAGTAGCCTACACAGCAAATTATAAATTGACTTAAACAAAACATGAAACAAAAACAAGATTAGGTTGAGATATTGAAGAAGACTTTAGCTGCCTTCATGATTTGTGCTGTTTTTAACATCAATTGTCCAATACTCCCCTATGGCTATTCAAAATCTGCAAGCAGCAAAGTAGTTCCCAGCACGACCAGCAGAGAGCAGTGAAGTGCTGTGGAAGCCCGATCTAACATGCTGAATCCTCTAGTAGCCTACAGGGGTGTCCAATCTTACTCCAGTGTCCTGCAGTTTATTTCCAATCTGTCCCAACACATTTGCCTGGAAGTCTAAGACTGTCCGAATTCACTCCTATACCCTTATATAGTGCACTATATAAAAGGCACAGCCATTTGTTGTGGTGTCCGAAACCAAATGGGACATAATCTAGTGCACTCATTCAATCCAGATGCACTTCAATCAGGGTGTCCAATCCTGCTCCTTGTGGAGGGCCAATGTCAACTCTAATTAAGCACACCTGAAACAGCTAATGAAGTCCTTCAGAACCTTGGCTGCATCCGAAATCTTGATTAGATTAAAGCAATAAGCCCCAAGAAGCCATGGTTTACAGTGAATTTATAACAGCTAAGGGGCATTGTTAGGTAGGCTACGACATGAGCAGAGTGCCTAAAACCCCCTAGTTGTAAAGGGGCTTATTGCTTTTATAAAACAATACAAATATTATCAGTGCAACTTTCATAAAGTGAAATCATTCAGCCTTCCTTCCTCTGGAAAAAATAGTCCCTGACCGTGAAGTTACATTATTACGCCTGCCTTTAGATGGCGGCAAAGATTGTCTTTGTGAGCGAGTCACTCAGTTGCAAAGACTTTCATACTGACGGTGCGTTCCAAACGGGATATATCGTGAAAATAATCATGGCCGCCATATTGAAGGGTTGTTCCAAACCGAAGTGTTCAAAACTGGCCACTTCAAAGGGCCCTTCGGAATGAAGGATTTCGAAGGGAACAACTGATGGACACTTCGGGCCCCCATGATCCTTTGCACAGGGAAGTTGTTTGACGTCACAGAATGGGTACAGGAGGTTAGGGGTTCGATTTTAACTATAAAGGTATGTATAATATTTTTCTGTACTACTGTAATATTTATACGAGTTAGATTTGGTACATTATTATGGTCAAAATGACATTGTACTTCAAAAAAAAAAAAAAAAAAAAAAAAAAAAATTTACAGCTCATATCAGTCCATTCAAATGTTTCAAATACATAGATACAATATAGCCTACATGCGGTAAACCTAAAATAAATAAATAAATAAATAATAACATTAAACAAAAGGCGCAGCTTGCACAATTTATCATCCTTGATTAATTGTCTCGTTAAGATGACGCTGAAGTGCGTTCCAAAAGAACAGTTTTTTTTACCCCTACACCCTTCATCCCTTCGAAGCTCTCACTCCGGAGGGTAAACCCTCAGAAGGGATTAGGGCATAGGGATGAGCCCTTCCGAATGGAACGCAGGGTCTAACTTGTTGCGAATGCGGAACAAGACGCAAAAGACAAATGCTTCAATTAGCGCTTTCAGTGTCAGCAGGGCACGGGAAAACCCATTAAATGTTAAAAAGACAAGATCGCAGTGGATATTCAAACAGATTTTTATTATGAACATAGGACTGACCTGAAGGAAAATTGTAAATCTGAATGCAGGTAACGTTAATGCACTCAGTCACTCGACATCTCTCACAATACTCTTCTACATACGCTTCAATGAACAAAGTCAACTGAGAACAAACATGTTTACGTTGCTAAGAGGGGAGTGCTAAAGCAGACACAGTAACACTCAGTGGCGCAGCAATACTTATGTAATGCGGTCAGCTGTATGTTTTCGGGAATTTTACAACGGCTTCGAACACTTCAGAATCAAGGGCTGGAACTATCCGTTTTATAAATGTATTTTGAAAAACTAATTACTTCACAGCAGCTAAATAAGTCAGTTCTATGTAGTATCAATGTGTAGACTACATTCGCCATGTTGTCATTACCATGTGACCTACCAGCATCAGTTACGTCGCTTCACTGCCATTTACAAATTTCCCGTGGCCTCATGGGATAGTAAAGTCCTTCGTATTCAGTAGTAGTAGGTCATCTGGGTACTTTTTGCCTGCTCTGTTTTTGAATACTGTGAATCAGAATCGGACATACTTTTGTCACATAGCCTACTGTTTTTCGACTACTATACAGTAGGGAATTATGCAATTTCTGATGCAACCCTCCAATAGAAACTTTTAGGCAGGTGTGTTGAAGCAGTTTGGAGCTAAACCCCCCAGGACGGCGACCCTCCAGAAGCTGGATAGGGCGCCCCTGCTCTAGCTAGTACATATTCCAAACTTTTAATTCTTTTAAATATGTAAAATTTTTGCAGTAAAATATCCAAAAAACCACCAGGCCAGTTTTATATATTTTGTTCATTTGAGTACTTACAATATCCCAAATGTTTCCATCTATTTGTAAATCGTGAGAAAATTGCAATTTTAACCAAGGCTCCGGGACGTGTGAGGATCGCTTGTCAAATGCGTCATACCCGCGTTACCCATGTAGAAACCATGGAAACACCAAAGACACCTTAATATATTACGTTTTAATAGGCAAGGGAACAACTGTTTGGTTATGTTTATATACAGAAAACTAATTATGTTATATAGCTCAACATGTTTAGTTTATTGTTTAAATCTAATTTGTTGATTTTTTTTTTTGTGCTTTACCATGCCTCAGAGAAAAACACTATTTTGTCAAGTAGCTAACATAGCATAATCAGATGCATCTTTATTTTTAGTAACAGTAATACAGCATTTTCTCCATCAAACAATACATTTTACAATTAATTGCATGCCATTTATCAACACAAACCATCCAGTATTTAATATGATATTCTAAAATTGATCTATCTTACTGCAGTGTGCAATAAGTGTGTCACAGCAGCTGTTGAGCGAACGCAAAGAGTAACCTTATAGCATAATTTTCAACACTCTCAAATGTATCTAATATGATAAATAGAGCTGCATTAAATCATACTCATGAACGGAAAAGCGGAAACTGTGCCGGCAACTGTGTCATAATAAAAGTTCCTCTGCTCGTGAGGCGTGTGTTGCGCAATCGCTCCAGCGGCCTCGTTCAGCTCCCACAACACTCGGTCCTGCTCTGCTTCATACTACAGTATCGTTAATAATCTCATCCATGAACATGATTTCTCCCTGAGTCCTATCCTGATCCTGTCCGTCCGTTGAGGTGAAGACCACATGTTCCAAGATTCCGCGTTCAAACTTGCTGTCATCAAGCTACGCCTTTGTTTTAGATAGACCTCTAGTGAATTCTAGCGGACAAAATTTTTACATATTGCACCTTTCAGTAAATTTTAAGCATAATTTTAAGTGTACATTATGTCATAAGTATAATATCAATGTACTAGTAGTATATACATGTAAGTGCTGTATTTCAATACTTAGGACTTTAGTGTATAGATAGATAAGACTGAATCGAACTTTAGTTCCGGGTTGATGACGCACAGCCGAAGTAGCACGTCAGACTCAAAAAGAACCAAATGAGCCGGTTCAACCAACTGTTGAAGTTTGCCAAGGATTACCAGGGAGTCTGATGAGTGAGTTGACGATACAATGCTGAGGCATGTACTGTAATTAAATAGCATTTTATTAGCTGCAAAAACCTTCAAGTTGAGAGATGTAAATATATTTTACAATGGTTTATAGTACATGCAGATTATATTTTACGTTTTCAAGCGAAATCGACGAGCTTATGAAATTGGATTATTAAGACATGTACGTTTTTGCATCAAATGTGTGCCGTAGTTGTGAATCTTATCCAAGATGCTACTCAATAGCGGTCAGGCGATCCGTGAATGAAACTGTGACCACAAACCCTATTAACTTAAGTGAATGAAAGGCAATAATCAGCAATATGTGTTGACACAAATAACTTTTTATTTGAATGTTTCAATATGCATTGACACAAATTTGAATGTTTCATTGATATAACATGACACTGAGTTGATAGAAAAGAAATGCATAGTGACATCACTGCATGATGATGTCAGGAACCAATGAATTGGCTTTTTTAACCGGTTCATTGAGCCGAACTGTCTGAAAAGAACCGGTTCACGGAAATGAATCAGACTTTGCATCACTACAGGGCAATCAATCCAGATAATAACAGAGTCCAAGACACAGGTAAATCCAGGGAGACAGGCAGAAAATCAAAACCATGACACAGAAAACAAGAAACAGCACTCAGAAATGCAGTGTAACATACAAGACTTCACAAAGAACGAGTGAAATTACAGGGCTTATATAGGCAGAGTTTAACTAGATAATGAGACACAGGTAGAAGTGATCAAACAATAATGAGTCTAGGCAATGGGTTATGGGAATTGAAGTTCATGATGGGAAAGCAAGCGAGTCGGGCACAGATCATGGGCACTCCAGCTGGTAGATGTAACAAGTACACAACTTGTTACACAACTAAATTACAATTACGTTTTTTGTTTGCACTGCAACTATACTACAAGTGAACTTATAGGTATACTGATAGTTTACTAGTTCACTCACAGTATACTCTCAGTAAACTAATAGTTTAGTAGTTTTACACTGCAGGTATACATGAGTTTTCTTTATAAATCAATATTTTCAAACAATGTAAGTTTATGAGTATTTAAAACTATGTGAAAAAAAGTATTTAATAGGCTACTCAAAAAATAAACACAACTACAAGCCAAGTATACTTAGAATACTTTATACTTTTAAATATATCCCAATCAAAAGATTGCATAGTATATACAAGTTATATTATATAGCATATAGAGTATATAAACAACTGAAATATATTTCTGAGAAGTACATAAAAATAGATTGAAGGTATACGTTTTTATTTTAGTTTAAAAGAAGTATACTAATAGCACACTTGAATAAACTTGTTTTTTTTTTTGTAAGGGAGACACTATAGACTGTTATATAAGTATATAACATTCAAAGTTCATTTTATTATAGATAGGAGATGTATACAGTAATATGCAAAATCTGTAGAGATTAGATTATTTCAAATATGCATAGTGCATGTGTGAGTTTGACTAGCTGCTTTCTCGCACCATTCCAATGCATTAAGTGCATCATTTTGCAGACGTCATTCATACAGATTCAGCCAACTGTATGATTAACTGCGGCACGTAATTTCCCTACTTTTCCCATGTTTGTATGTAGGACTGGGCTTCATTATTACAAATATCCTAACTTTTCTACAAAGGAAAAACACATCTGAGTAGGTCTGGATGCGAACTTTTACAGTGCAGATTATATGCAAAGAACTCAATGTATGTATTTAGCACAACCAAAAGTGTTGCACAATGCATGCATTAATTAGTAGGTCTATATTAACACACACACACACACACACACACACACAAATCAGTGAATAATTAGTTTACATGTTACATTGAGTTTTTCATAATATAATCTTGAATTAATATAATCTTGAAAATGAATGGTGAAATGAATGTTTTAGAGTAATGCTGAATGTAATACATCTGTCCACTGATGAAGCCCAGTCCTACAAACACAAAAAGAATGTATTCTTTAAGTATTTAACAGAATATCTCCTGAAGGAAATACCAATGCTTGCAAGGCAGCAATACTGTAAAATTTTAGGTATTCTGTTTCAGTCTTTCTGCATAAAATGAAATGCTGCAGAGCCGTTGTC